>NW_028244321.1:355000-407500 GCF_964263255.1 Lissotriton vulgaris | reverse complement strand
AGTATACCTACATCTTATAATCATGTGTGTTTAAATAATTTGTCGTTAGATCGTTTAAATATTGAAAAGGATCTGTTTTTGATAGACATTTTACAAAAACAACTGGTACATTTGGGAATTCTGTAAAGGAAAAACCCCACTGCAGTGACATTGCCAACCACAATGCTGTGACTCAGATTCTAACCGAGGTTGCTGCGGCCACAACGCAGAGTACTAACCACTATACGATCACGGCGAGCTACTTGGGCTCAATAACGTACAGTGACATGAAGAAATTATAATTCGGAACACTCAGGGCTACTCCTGTGATAGGCTGAATGTGTTCATTGCTTCCTCATTCCTTATACAAAGGCTTTATCTCCTCAGTGGTTGATAGGCTGAAACCGTTTCCTGGCCGCCTGCTTCTGAACTGGCAGGAGTCAAAGATCACACATACACTGGTGGGCCTGTGATGGGACACCAATGCAGAGAAACACACCTGGCGCAGATATTCTATTCTGTTTATTAGACCTGCATCTCCCCTGTACCTCCTCAAGCCAACTGTATGTGAAGCAAGAAAGAGTTAAGGAACGGTCCATCTACTCTTTTATTGGGAGGATGCTGCCGTGAGCTCCTCCCAGCTAATCACACAAACAGCAGTAAAGCAAGATAACTACACAGTTAGGGGGGACTGCATGGTTAGGTTTTTGAGGAATTATTGAAACTGACCTCAGTGACCCATAATCAGAGCTGTGGCTAATGACTGCATGCCTAATTATGATGAAGCAAGCACCATGGCTCGTAGGGGCCCCACAACACACTTTTCTTAGCTCATTGAATTAAAGTATAAACTTCTGCCATGTGTGAGTGGTAAAGGCTTGTTAATTTTGTTGCTTTTCAAATTCACGTCTGACAACAAGACGAAGGAACATTGGGGCATCAGACGCTTTGGAAAGTAGCCACCAACCGCAGAGAAAGAGAGAAAGAGGGAAAAGGCAGTATGAGGTGTGGAGAAAACAGCAGCAGGTACAAGGAGCTCAAATGAGATTAATGGTGCCTAAATAGAGCACGTAAAGGAACAGTTACAAATCTAAGAAAAGGGAAAGAAAAGACTAGGAAAAAACACAGAAAGAGCTTGTAGATGAAATTCTTTTCCAGGAACAGCAGGTTAAGAGAAATTACACAGGGAGCAGTTAAGCTTGTAACACGGGGGAGAATAGAAAAGAAAATGCAGTTTTATGAAGTGTGTTTGCCTAATCCAGCTAGCACTTTTATTTTATTTCTCTATTTGCTTCTTTTATTGGTAAAGTAATCAAGTGCATGCACAGGTATGACCGAGAGAGCCAGGGTATAATAATTTGAAGCGTTTGCACCAGCGCTAATGAAGCACGAGAGTTATAGCAAAGATATGAAAGGGGGAGCGATAATAAATATGTGATATGGCAATAGTGACACCAAAATAAGCCACCTATTTATAAAACTGACATGGAAGAAATACTAAAGGTTAACTTCTGAAATTGTAGCCGATGTTAAAAAGATTCTCTTTGTCGGCAGGATTCGAACCTGCGCGGGGAGACCCCAATGGATTTCTTGTCCATCGCCTTAACCACTCGGCCACAACAACTGACTGTAAGGTGTGTGCACATAATCTGTATGCAAATTTTCAAGGTGTCCCACAGCAAATTCCTGATATTCTGCAATGCACTTTTTAAAAATAATGTTTTTTTCAGCAGGCACATTCTCTCCTAAAAACAAAAATTGGATGCGTATATCTCTAGTTTGGAATACCATAGGCTTGCATGCAAACTCTCATGGGTCACTCAAGTTTTTTGGACCCTATTGCACTCTGTTTTCGTGCTGCTTTTAGTATATGGCCCATATTACAGAAGTCTACCATCTTTGAGTATTTGAGGCTCCTTTGTAAGTGCTTTATATTTTTTCCTTGAAGAGCTATATAATAAAGGGGTCCGGGAAGGATTGCATTTATGGAAGATAAAAGAAGGCCCACTTGTCTCACCAAATGCTGTAGAGAAACCTGATGTTTTACTCATGTTATCCTTAGTTCGTTTTTGTTAGACCTTGCATTCTTAAGGTGGTCCCAACCCCACCTTATTGCTTTTCACCTCCGCATTTTGCTGTATCTTTTTGTTGGCCTTAGGACTCTGATCACTTTATCGCTACTAATCAGTGCTGAAGTGCACGTGCTTCTTCCCTAATCATGTGTATAATTGGAGTATACCTGACTGACAGATTTAATTTACTTGAAAGCCCCTTGTAAAGTGGTATACCATATACCCAGGGACTGATTGTGCCGCCCAAAGAAATAGCATTTCAAACCTGTCTCAAGCCTGCTACTGCAGTGCCTGTGCTGCAGTGTACTGCCACTTCGACTTGGCATTTAAAACTACTTGCCAAGCCTTAAACTCCAATTTTATTACATATCAGTAACCCCTAAGGTAGGCCCTAGGTAGTCCTAGGGGCATCATGCTATGTAAGTAAAAGGTAAGACATGTACTGTGGTAGTTTGTATGTCCTAGTAGTATCAAACAGTCTATTACATTTTTCACTACTGTGAGGTCTGCCCCTCTCATAGGTTAGCATTGGGTATTCCCTTATACTTTTTTGGGGGTAATTCCATATCAGAGAGGAGAAGCTTTATTTATTTATTGATAAATCCTATCTACTGGTGAGGTTGGAGTTAATCTTATTACTGTATAAATGCCATTTTTAGAGAGTGAGCATTTCTCTGCACTTACTGCTCTATTTGCATTGAAACCTGCCTTCGATTGACGTCTGGATTGGGCTGCGAGACAGCTACATATGTGCATTCCCTGTAGACAGCCACAACACAGGTCACTCAACTGCAACTGCATTCATCTGCATTCTGATTGGCCTGGGGGAGAGCTCCGCTCCCCTTACCGCAAATATGTTCAAGAACGATAATTTACGTCAGTAAGTACAGTATACCTACATCTTATAATCATGTGTGTTTAAATAATTTGTCGTTAGATCGTTTAAATATTGAAAAGGATCTGTTTTTAATAGACATTTTACAAAAACAACTGGTACATTTGGGAATTCTGTAAAGGAAAAACCCAACTGCCGTCACATTGCCAACCACAAAGCCGTGACTCGGATTCGAACCGAGGTTGCTGCAGCCACAACGCAGAGTACTAACCACTATACGATCATGGCGAGCTACTTGGGCTCGATAACGTACAGTGACATGAAGAAATTATAATTCGGAACACTCAGGGCTACTCCTGTGATATGCTGAATGTGTTCATTGCTTCCTCATTCCTTATACAAAGGCTTTATCTCCTCAGTGGTTGATAGGCTGAAACCGTTTCCTGGCCGCCTGCTTGTGAACTGGCAGGAGTCAAAGATCACACATACACTGGTGGGCCTGTGATGGGACACCAATGCAGAGAAACACACCCGGCGCAGATATTCTATTCTGTTTATTAGACCTGCATCTCCCCTGTACCTCCTCAAGCCATCTGTATGTGAAACAAGAAAGAATTAAGGAACGGTCCATCTACACTTTTATTGGGAGGATGCTGCCGTGAGCTCCTCCCAGCTAATCACACAAACAGCAGTAAAGCAAGATGACTACACAGTTAGGGGGGACTGCATGGTTAGGTTTTTGAGGAATTATTGAAACTGACCTCATTGACCCTTAATCAGAGCTGTGGCTAATGACTGCATGCCTAATTATGATGAAGCAAGCACCATGGCTCGTAGGGGCCCCACAACACACTTTTCTTAGCTCATTGAATTAAAGTATAAACTTCTGCCATGTGTGAGTGGTAAAGGCTTGTTAATTTTGCTGCTTTTCAAATTCACGTCTGACAACAAGACGAAGGAACATTGGGGCATCAGACGCTTTGGAAAGTAGCCACCAACCGCAGAGAAAGAGAGAAAGAGGGAAAAGACAGTATGAGGTGTGGAGAAAACAGCAGCAGGTACAAGGAGCTCAAATGAGATTAATGGCGCCTCAGTAGAGCACGTAAAGGAACAGTTACAAATCTAAGAAAAGGGAAAGAAAAGACTAGGAAAAAACACAGAAAGAGCTTGTAGATGAAATTCTCTTCCAGGAACAGCAGGTTAGGAGAAATTACACAGGGAGCAGTTAAGCTTGTAACACGGGGGAGAATAGAAAAGAAAATGCAGTTTTATGAAGTGTGTTTGCCTAATCCAGCTAGCACTTTTATTTTATTTCTCTATTTGCTTCTTTTATTGGTAAAGTAAGTTTCAAGTGCATGCACAGGTATGACCGAGAGAGCCAGGGTATAATAATTTGAAGCGTTTGCACCAGCGCTAATGAAGGACGAGAGTTATAGCAAAGATATGAAAGGGGGAGCGATAAT
This sequence comes from Lissotriton vulgaris, assembly GCF_964263255.1. NCBI lineage: Eukaryota > Metazoa > Chordata > Amphibia > Caudata > Salamandridae > Lissotriton > Lissotriton vulgaris. Next base: position 403,151 of record NW_028244321.1, on the reverse strand, counting down.
AAATATGTGATATGGCAATAGTGACACCAAAAATAAGCCACCTATTTATAAAACTGACATGGAAGAAATACTAAAGGTTAACTTCTGAAATTGTAGCCGATGTTAAAAAGATTCTCGTTGTCGGCAGGATTCGAACCTGCGCGGGGAGACCCCAATGGATTTCTAGTCCATCGCCTTAACCACTCGGCCACAACAACTGACTGCAAGGTATGTGTACATAATCTGTATGCAAGTTTTCAAGGTGTTCCACAGCAAATTCCTGATATTCTGCAATGCACTTTTTAAAAATAATGTTTTTTTCAGCAGGCACATTCTCTCGTAAAAACAAAAATTGCATGCGTATATCTCTAGTTTGGAATACCATAGGCTTGCATGCATACTCTCATGGGTCACTCAAGTTTTTTGGACCCTATTGCACTCTGTTTTCGTGCTGCTTTTAGTATATGGCCCATATTACAGAAGTCTACCATCTTTGAGTATTTGAGGCTCCTTTGTAAGTGCTTTATATTTTTTCCTTGAAGAGCTATATAATAAAGGGGTCCGGGAAGGATTGCATTTATGGAAGATAAAAGAAGGCCCACTTGTCTCACCAAATGCTGTAGAGAAACCTGATGTTTTACTCATGTTATCCTTAGTTCGTTTTTGTTAGACCTTGCATTCTTAAGGTGGTCCCAACCCCACCTTATTGCTTTTCACCTCCGCATTTTGCTGTATCTTATTGTTGGCCTTAGGACTCTGATCACTTTATCGCTACTAATCAGTGCTGAAGTGCACGTGCTTCTTCCCTAATCATGTGTATAATTGGAGTATACCTGACTGACAGATTTAATTTACTTGAAAGCCCCTTGTAAAGTGGTATACCATATACCCAGGGACTGATTGTGCCGCCCAAAGAAATAGCATTTCAAACCTGTCTCAAGCCTGCTACTGCAGTGCCTGTGCTGCAGTGTACTGCCACTTCGACTTGGCATTTAAAACTACTTGCCAAGCCTTAAACTCCAATTTTATTACATATCAGTAACCCCTAAGGTAGGCCCTAGGTAGTCCTAGGGGCATCATGCTATGTAAGTAAAAGGTAAGACATGTACTGTGGTAGTTTGTATGCCCTAGTAGTATCAAACAGTCTATTACATTTTTCACTACTGTGAGGTCTGCCCCTCTCATAGGTTAGCATTGGGTATTCCCTTATACTTTTTGGGGGGTAATTCCATATCAGAGAGGAGAAGCTTTATTTATTTATTGATAAATCCTATCTACTGGTGAGGTTGGATTTAATCTTACTATTGTATAAATGCCATTTTTAGAGAGTGAGCATTTCTCTGCACTTACTGCTCTATTTGCATTGAAACCTGTCTTCGATTGACGTCTGGATTGGGCTGCGAGACAGCTACATATGTGCATTCCCTGTAGACAGCCACAACACAGGTCACTCAACTGCAACTGCATTCATCTGCATTCTGATTGGCCTGGGGGAGAGCTCCGCTCCCCTTACCGCAAATATGTTTAAGAACGATAATTTATGTCAGTAAGTACAGTATACCTACATCGTATAATCATGTGTGTTTAAATAATTTGTTGTTAGATCGTTTCAATATTGAAAAGGATCTGTTTTTAATAGACATTTTACAAAAACAACTGGTACATTTGGGAATTCTGTAAAGGAAAAACCCAACTGCCGTGACATTGCCAACCACAATGCCGTGACTCGGATTCGAACCGAGGTTGCTGCGGCCACAACGCAGAGTACTAACCACTATACGATCACGGCGAGCTACTTGAGCTCAATAACGTACAGTGACATGAAGAAATTATAATTCGGAACACTCAGGGCTACTCCTGTGATAGGCTGAATGTGTTCATTGCTTCCTCATTCCTTATACAAAGGCTTTATCTCCTCAGTGGTTGATAGGCTGAAACCGTTTCCTGGCCGCCTGCTTGTGAACTGGCAGGAGTCAAAGATCACACATACACTGGTGGGCCTGTGATGGGACACCAATGCAGAGAAACACACCTGGCGCAGATATTCTATTCTGTTTATTAGACCTGCATCTCCCCTGTACCTCCTCAAGCCATCTGTATGTGAAGCAAGAAAGAGTTAAGGAACGGTCCATCTACACTTTTATTGGGAGGATGCTGCCGTGAGCTCCTCCCAGCTAATCACACAAACAGCAGTAAAGCAAGATAACTACACAGTTAGGGGGGACTGCATGGTTAGGTTTTTGAGGAATTATTGAAACTGACCTCAGTGACCCATAATCAGAGCTGTGGCTAATGACTGCATGCCTAATTATGATGAAGCAAGCACCATGGCTCGTAGGGGCCCCACAACACACTTTTCTTAGCTCATTGAATTAAAGTATAAACTTCTGCCATGTGTGAGTGGTAAAGGCTTGTTAATTTTGTTGCTTTTCAAATTCACGTCTGACAACAAGACAAAGGAACATTGGGGCATCAGACGCTTTGGAAAGTAGCCACCAACCGCAGAGAAAGAGAGAAAGAGGGAAAAGACAGTATGAGGTGTGGAGAAAACAGCAGCAGGTACAAGGAGCTCAAATGAGATTAATGGCGCCTACATAGAGCATATAAAGGATCATTTACAAATCTAAAAAAAGGGAAAGAAAAGACTAGGAAAAAACACAGAAAGAGCTTGTAGATGAAATTCTCTTCCAGGAACAGCAGGTTAAGAGAAATTACACAGGGAGCAGTTAAGCTTGTAACACGGGGAGAATAGAAAAGAAAATACAGTTTTATGAAGTGTGTTTGCCTAATCCAGCTAGCACTTTTATTTTATTTCTCTATTTGCTTCTTTTATTGGTAAAGTAAGTTTCAAGTGCATGCACAGGTATGACCGAGAGAGCCAGGGTATAATAATTTGAAGCGTTTGCACCAGCGCTAATGAAGGACGAGAGTTATAGCAAAGATATGAAAGGGGGAGCGATAATAAATATGTGATGTGGCAATAGTGACACCAAAATAAGCCACCTATTTATAAAACTGACATGGAAGAAAAACTAAAGGTTAACTTCTGAAATTGTAGCCGATGTTAAAAAGATTCTCGTTATAGGCAGGATTTGAACCTGCGCGGGGCGACCCCAATGGATTTCTAGTCCATCGCCTTAACCACTCGGCCACAACAACTGACTGTAAGCCGTGTGCACATAATCTGTATGCAAGTTTTCAAGGTGTCCCACAGCAAATTCCTGATATTCTGCAATGCACTTTTTAAAAATAATGTTTTTTTCAGCAGGCACATTCTCTCCTAAAAACAAAAATTGCATGCGTATATCTCTAGTTTGGAATACCATAGGCTTGCATGCATACTCTCATGGGTCACTCAAGTTTTTTGGACCCTATTGCACTCTGTTTTCGTGCTGCTTTTAGTATATGGCCCATATTACAGAAGTCTACCATCTTTGAGTATTTGAGGCTCCTTTGTAAGTGCTTTATATTTTTTCCTTGAAGAGCTATATAATAAAGGGGTCCGGGAAAGATTGCATTTATGGAAGATAAAAGAAGGCCCATTTGTCTCACCAAATGCTGTAGAGAAACCTGATGTTTTACTCATGTTATCCTTAGTTCGTTTTTGTTAGACCTTGCATTCTTAAGGTGGTCCCAACCCCACCTTATTGCTTTTCACCTCCGCATTTTGCTGTATCTTTTTGTTGGCCTTAGGACTCTGATCACTTTATCGCTACTAATCAGTGCTGAAGTGCACGTGCTTCTTCCCTAATCATGTGTATAATTGGAGTATACCTGACTGACAGATTTAATTTACTTGAAAGCCCCTTGTAAAGTGGTATACCATATACCCAGGGACTGATTGTGCCGCCCAAAGAAATAGCATTTCAAACCTGTCTCAAGCCTGCTACTGCAGTGCCTGTGCTGCAGTGTACTGCCACTTCGACTTGGCATTTAAAACTACTTGCCAAGCCTTAAACTCCAATTTTATTACATATCAGTAACCCCTAAGGTAGGCCCTAAGAAGTCCTAGGGGCATCATGATATGCAAGTAAAAGGTAAGACATGTACTGTGGTAGTTTGTATGTCCTAGTAGTATCAAACAGTCTATTACATTTTTCACTACTGTGAGGTCTGCCCCTCTCATAGGTTAGCATTGGGTATTCCCTTATACTTTTTGGGGGGTAATTCCATATCAGAGAGGAGAAGCTTTATTTATTTATTGATAAATCCTATCTACTGGTGAGGTTGGATTTAATCTTACTATTGTATAAATGCCATTTTTAGAGAGTGAGCATTTCTCTGCACTTACTGCTCTATTTGCATGAAAACCTGTCTTCAATTGACGTCTGGATTGGGCTGCGAGACAGCTACATATGTGCATTCCCTGTAGACAGCCACAACACAGGTCACTCAACTGCAACTGCATTCATCTGCATTCTGATTGGCCTGGGGGAGAGCTCCGCTCCCCGTACCGCAAATATGTTCAAGAATGATAATTTATGTCAGTAAGTACAGTATACCTACATCTTATAATCATGTGTGTTTAAATAATTTGTCGTTAGATCGTTTAAATATTGAAAAGGATCTGTTTTTAATAGACATTTTACAAAAACAACTGGTACATTTGGGAATTCTGTAAAGGAAATACCCAACTGCTGTGACATTGCCAACCACAATGCCGTGACTGGGATTTGAACCGAGGTTGCTGCGGCCACAACGCAGAGTACTAACCACTATACGATCACGGCGAGCTACTTGGGCTCAATAACGTACAGTGACATGAAGAAATTATAATTCGGAACACTCAGGGCTACTCCTGTGATAGGCTGAATGTGTTCATTGCTTCCTCATTCCTTATACAAAGGCTTTATCTCCTCAGTGGTTGATAGGCTGAAACCGTTTCCTGGCCGCCTGCTTGTGAACTGGCAGGAGTCAAAGATCACACATACACTGGTGGGCCTGTGATGGGACACCTATGCAGAGAAACACACCTGGCGCAGATATTCTATTCTGTTTATTAGACCTGCATCTCCCCTGTACCTCCTCAAGCCATCTGTATGTGAAGCAAGAAAGAGTTAAGGAACGGTCCATCTACTCTTTTATTGGGAGGATGCTGCGCTGAGCTCCTCCCAGCTAATCACACAAACAGCAGTAAAGCAAGATAACTACACAGTTCGGGGGCACTGCATGGTTAGGTTTTTGAGGAATTATTGAAACTGACCTCAGTGACCCATAATCAGAGATGTGGCTAATGACTGCATGCCTAATTATGATGAAGCAAGCACCATGGCTCGTAGGGGCCCCACAACACACTTTTCTTAGCTCATTGAATTAAAGTATAAACTTCTGCCATGTGTGAGTGGTAAAGGCTTGTTAATTTTGTTGCTTTTCAAATTCACGCCTGACAACAAGACGAAGGAACATTGGGGCATCAGACGCTTTGGAAAGTAGCCACCAACCGCAGAGAAAGAGAGAAAGAGGGAAAAGGCAGTATGAGGTGTGGAGAAAACAGCAGCAGGTACAGGGAGCTCAAATGAGATTAATGGCGGCTAAATAGAGCACGTAAAGGAACAGTTACAAATCTAAGAAAAGGGAAAGAAAAGACTAGGAAAAAACACAGAAAGAGCTTGTAGATGAAATTCTCTTCCAGGAACAGCAGGTTAAGAGAAATTAAACAGGGAGCAGTTAAGCTTGTAACACGGGGGAGAATAGAAAAGAAAATGCAGTTTTATGAAGTGTGTTTGCCTAATCCAGCTAGCACTTTTATTTTATTTCTCTATTTGCTTCTTTTATTGGTAAAGTAAGTTTCAAGTGCATGCACAGGTATGACCGAGAGAGCCAGGGTATAATAATTTGAAGCGTTTGCACCAGCGCTAATGAAGGACGAGAGTTATAGCAAAGATATGAAAGGGGGAGCGATCATAAATATGTGATATGGCAATAGTGACACCAAAATAAGCCACCTATTTATAAAACTGACATGGAAGAAATACTAAAGGTTAACTTCTGAAATTGTAGCCGATGTTAAAAAGATTCTCGTTGTCGGCAGGATTCGAACCTGCGCGGGGAGACCCCAATGGATTTCTAGTCCATCGCCTTAACCACTCGGCCACAACAACTGACTGTAAGGTGTGTGCACATAATCTGTATGCAAGTTTTCAAGGTGTCCCACAGCAAATTCCTGATATTCTGCAATGCACTTTTTAAAAATAATGTTTTTTTCAGCAGGCACATTCTCTCCTAAAAACAAAAATTGCATGCGTATATCTCTAGTTTGGAATACCATAGGCTTGCATGCATACTCTCATGGGTCACTCAAGTTTTTTGGACCCTATTGCACTCTGTTTTTGTGCTGCTTTTATTTTGCCCATATTACAGAAGTCTACCATCTTTGAGTATTTGAGGCTCCTTTGTAAGTGCTTTATATTTTTTCCTTGAAGAGCTATATAATAAAGGGGTCCGGGAAGGATTGCATTTATGGAAGATAAAAGAAGGCCCACTTGTCTCACCAAATGCTGTAGAGAAACCTGATGTTTTACTCATGTTATCCTTAGTTCGTTTTTGTTAGATCTTGCATTCTTAAGGTGGTCCCAACCCCACCTTATTGCTTTTCACCTCCGCATTTTGCTGTATCTTTTTGTTGGCCTTAGGACTCTGATCACTTTATCGCTACTAATCAGTGCTGAAGTGCACGTGCTTCTTCCCTAATCATGTGTATAATTGGAGTATACCTGACTGACAGATTTAATTTACTTGAAAGCCCCTTGCAAAGTGGTATACCATATACCCAGGGACTGATTGTGCCGCCCAAAGAAATAGCATTTCAAACCTGTCTCAAGCCTGCTACTGCAGTGCCTGTGCTGCAGTGTACTGCCACTTCGACTTGGCATTTAAAACTACTTGCCAAGCCTTAAACTCCAATTTTATTACATATCAGTAACCCCTAAGGTAGGCCCTAGGTAGTCCTAGGGGCATCATGCTATGTAAGTAAAAGGTAAGACATGTACTGTGGTAGTTTGTATGTCCTAGTAGTATCAAACAGTCTATTACATTTTTCACTACTGTGAGGTCTGCCCCTCTCATAGGTTAGCATTGGGTATTCCCTTATACTTTTTGGGGGGTAATTCCTTATCAGAGAGGAGAAGCTTTATTTATTTATTGATAAATCCTATCTACTGGTGAGGTTGGATTTAATCTTACTATTGTATAAATGCCATTTTTAGAGAGTGAGCATTTCTCTGCACTTACTGCTCTATTTGCATTGAAACCTGTCTTCGATTGACGTCCGGATTGGGCTGCGAGACAGCTACATATGTGCATTCCCTGTAGACAGCCACAACACAGGTCACTCAACTGCAACTGCATTCATCTGCATTCTGATTGGCCTGGGGGAGAGCTCCGCTCCCCTTACCGCAAATATGTTCAAGAACGATAATTTATGTCAGTAAGTACAAAATACCTACATCTTATAATCGTGTGTGTTTAAATAATTTGTCGTTAGATCGTTTAAATATTGAAAAGGATCTGTTTTTGATAGACATTTTACAAAAACAACTGGTACATTTGGGAATTCTGTAAAGGAAAAACTCAACTGCAGTGACATTGCCAACCACAATGCCGTGACTCAGATTCGAACCGAGGTTGCTGCGGCCACAACGCAGAGTACTAATCACTATACGATCACGGCGAGCTACTTGGGCTCAATAACGTACAGTGACATGAAGAAATTATAATTCGGAACACTCAGGGCTACTCCTGTGATAGGCTGAATGTGTTCATTGCTTCCTCATTCCTTATACAAAGGCTTTATCTCCTCAGTGGTTGATAGGCTGAAACCGTTTCCTGGCCGCCTGCTTGTGAACTGGCAGGAGTCAAAGATCACACATACACTGGTGGGCCTGTGATGGGACACCAATGCAGAGAAACACACCTGGCGCAGATATTCTATTCTGTTTATTAGACCTGCATCTCCCCTGTTCCTCCTCAAGCCAACTGTATTTGAAGCAAGAAAGAGTTAAGGAACGGTCCATCTACACTTTTATTGGGAGGATGCTGCCGTGAGCTCCTCCCAGCTAATCACACAAACAGCAGTAAAGCAAGATAACTACACAGTTAGGGGGGACTGCATGGTTAGGTTTTTGAGGAATTATTGAAACTGACCTCAGTGACCCATAATCAGAGCTGTGGCTAATGACTGCATGCCTAATTATGATGAAGCAAGCACCATGGCTCGTAGGGGCCCCACAACACACTTTTCTTAGCTCATTGAATTAAAGTATAAACTTCTGCCATGTGTGAGTGGTAAAGGCTTGTTAATTTTGTTGCTTTTCAAATTCACGTCTGACAACAAGACGAAGGAACATTGGGGCATCAGACGCTTTGGAAAGTAGCCACCAACCGCAGAGAAAGAGAGAAAGAGGGAAAAGACAGTATGAGGTGTGGAGAAAACAGCAGCAGGTACAAAGGAGCTCAAATGAGATTAATGGCGCCTAAATAGAGCACGTAAAGGAACAGTTACAAATCTAAGAAAAGGGAAAGAAAAGACTAGGAAAAAACACAGAAAGAGCTTGTAGATGAAATTCTCTTCCAGGAACAGCAGGTTAAGAGAAATTACACAGGGAGCAGTTAAGCTTGTAACACGGGGGAGAATAGAAAAGAAAATGCAGTTTTATGAAGTGTGTTTGCCTAATCCAGCTAGCACTTTTATTTTATTTCTCTATTTGCTTCTTTTATTGGTGAAAGTAAGTTTCAAGTGCATGCATAGGTATGACCGAGAGAGCCAGGGTATAATAATTTGAAGCGTTTGCACCAGCGCTAATGAAGGACGAGAGTTATAGCAAAGATATGAAAGGGGGAGCGATAATAAATATGTGATATGGCAATAGTGACACCAAAATAAGCCACCTATTTATAAAACTGACATGGAAGAAATACTAAAGGTTAACTTCTGAAATTGTAGCCGATGTTAAAAAGATTCTCGTTGTCGGCAGGATTCGACCCTGCGCGGGGAGACCCCAATGGATTTCTAGTCCATCGCCTTAACCACTCGGCCACAACAACTGACTGTAAGGTGTGTGCACATAATCTGTATGCAAGTTTTCAAGGTGTCCCACAGCAAATTCCTGATATTCTGCAATGCACTTTTTAAAAATAATGTTTTTTTCAGCAGGCACATTCTCTCCTAAAAACAAAAATTGCATGCGTATATCTCTAGTTTGGTATACCATAGGCTTGCATGCATACTCTCATGGGTCACTCAAGTTTTTTGGACCCTATTGCACTCTGTTTTCGTGCTGCTTTTAGTATATGGCCCATATTACAGAAGTCTACCATCTTTGAGTATTTGAGGCTCCTTTGTAAGTGCTTTATATTTTTTCCTTGAAGAGCTATATAATAAAGGGTCCGGGAAAGATTTCATTTATGGAAGATAAAAGTCGGCCCACTGGTCTCACCAAATGCTGTAGAGAAACCTGATGTTTTACTCATGTTATCCTTAGTTCGTTTTTGTTTGACCTTGCATTCTTAAGGTGGTCCCAACCCCACCTTATTGCTTTTCACCTCCGCATTTTGCTGTATCTTTTTGTTGGCCTTAGGACTATGATCACTTTATCGCTACTAATCAGTGCTGAAGTGCACGTGCTTCTTCCCTAATCATGTGTATAATTGGAGGATACCTGACTGACAGATTTAATTTACTTGAAAGCCCCTTGTAAAGTGGTATACCATATACCCAGGGACTGATTGTGCCGCCCAAAGAAATAGCATTTCAAACCTGTCTCAAGCCTGCTACTGCAGTGCCTGTGCTGCAGTGTACTGCCACTTCGACTTGGCATTTAAAACTACTTGCCAAGTCTTAAACTCCAATTTTATTACATATCAGTAACCCCTAAGGTAGGCCCTAGGTAGTCCTAGGGGCATCATTCTATGTAAGTAAAAGGTAAGACATGTACTGTGGTAGTTTGTATGTCCTAGTAGTATCAAACAGTCTATTACATTTTTCACTACTGTGAGGTCTGCCCCTCTCATAGGTTAGCATTGGGTATTCCCTTATACTTTTTTGGGGGTAATTCCATATCAGAGAGGAGAAGCTTTATTTATTTATTAATAAATCCTATCTACTGGTGAGGTTGGATTTAATCTTACTATTGTATAAATGCCATTTTTAGAGAGTGAGCATTTCTCTGCACTTACTGCTCTATTTGCATGAAAACCTGTCTTCAATTGACGTCTGGATTGGGCTGGGAGACAGCTACATATGTGCATTCCCTGTAGACAGCCACAACACAGGTCACTCAACTGCAACTGCATTCATCTGCATTCTGATTGGCCTGGGGGAGAGCTCCGCTCCCCTTACCGCAAATATGTTCAAGAACGATAATTTATGTCAGTAAGTACAGTATACCTACATCTTATAATCATGTGTGTTTAAATAATTTGTCATTAGATCGTTTAAATATTGAAAAGGATCTGTTTTTAATAGACATTTTACAAAAACAACTGGTACATTTGGGAATTCTGTAAAGGAAAAACCCAACTGCCGTGACATTGCCAACCACAATGCCGTGACTCGGATTCGAACCGAGGTTGCTGCAGCCACAACACAGAGTACTAACCACTATACGATCACGGCGAGCTACTTGGGCTCAATAACGTACAGTGACATGAAGAAATTATAATTCGGAACACTCAGGGCTACTCCTGTGATAGGCTGAATGTGTTCATTGCTTCCTCATTCCTTATACAAAGGCTTTATCTCCTCAGTGGTTGATAGGCTGAAGCCGTTTCCTGGCCGCCTGCTTGTGAACTGGCAGGAGTCAAAGATCACACATACACTGGTGGGCCTTTGATGGGACACCAATGCAGAAAAACACATCTGGCGCAGATATTCTATTCTGTTTATTAGACCTGCATCTCCCCTGTACCTCCTCAAGCCATCTGTATGTGAAGCAAGAAAGAGTTAAGGAACGGTCCTTCTACTCTTTTATTGGGAGGATGCTGCCATGAGCTCCTCCCAGCTAATCACACAAACTGCAGTAAAGCAAGATAACTACACAGTTAGGGGGGACTGCATGGTTAGGTTTTTGAGGAATTATTGAAACTGACCTCAGTGACCCATAATCAGAGCTGTGGCTAATGACTGCATGCCTAATTATGATGAAGCAAGCACCATGGCTCGTAGGGGCCCCACAACACACTTTTCTTAGCTCATTGAATTAAAGTATAAACTTCTGCCATGTGTGAGTGGTAAAGGCTTGTTAATTTTGTTGCTTTTCAAATTCACGTCTGACAACAAGACGAAGGAACATTGGGGCATCAGACGCTTTGGAAAGTAGCCACCAACCGCAGAGAAAGAGAGAAAGAGGGAAAAGACAGTATGAGGTGTGGAGAAAACAGCAGCAGGTACAAGGAGCTCAAATGAGATTAATGGCGCCTAAATAGAGCACGTAAAGGAACAGTTACAAATCTAAGAAAAGGGAAAGAAAAGACTAGGAAAAAACACAGAAAGAGCTTGTAGATGAAATTCTCTTCCAGGAACAGCAGGTTAAGAGAAATTACACAGGGAGCAGTTAAGCTTGTAACACGGGGAGAATAGAAAAGAAACTGCAGTTTTTATGAAGTGTGTTTGCCTAATCCAGCTAGCACTTTTATTTTATTTCTCTATTTGCTTCTTTTATTGGTAAAGTAAGTTTCAAGTGCATGCACAGGTATGACCGAGAGAGCCAGGGTATAATAATTTGAAGCGTTTGCACCAGCGCTAATGAAGGACGAGAGTTATAGCAAAGATATGAAAGGGGGAGCGATAATAAATATGTGATATGGCAATAGTGACACCAAAATAAGCCACCTATTTATAAAACTGACATGGGAGAAATACTAAAGGTTAACTTCTGAAATTGTAGCCGATGTTAAAAAGATTCTCGTTGTCGGCAGGATTCGAACCTGCACGGGGAGACCCCAATGGATTTCTAGTCCATCACCTGCACGGGGAGACCCCAATGGATTTCTAGTCCATCACCTTAACCACTCGGCCACAACAACTGACTGTCAGGCGTGTGCACATAATCTGTATGCAAGTTTTCAAGGTGTCCCACAGCAAATTCCTGATATTCTGCAATGCACTTTTTAAAAATAATGTTTTTTTCAGCAGGCACTTTCTCTCCTAAAAACAAAAATTGCATGTGTATATCTCTAGTTTGGAATGCCATAGGCTTGCATGCATACTCTCATGGGTCACTCAAGTTTTTTGGACCCTATTGCACTCTGTTTTCGTGCTGCTTTTAGTATATGGCCCATATTACAGAAGTCTACCATCTTTGAGTATTTGAGGCTCCTTTGTAAGTGCTTTATATTTTTTCCTTGAAGAGCTATATTATAAAGGGGTCCGGGAAAGATTGCATTTATGGAAGATAAAAGAAGGCCCACTTGTCTCACCAAATGCTGTAGAGAAACCTGATATTTTACTCATGTTATCCTTAGTTCGTTTTTGTTAGACGTTGCATTCTTAAGGTGGTCCCAGCCCCACCTTATTGCTTTTCACCTCCGCATTTTGCTGTATCTTTTTGTTGGCCTTAGGACTCTGATCACTTTATCGCTACTAATCAGTGCTGAAGTGCACGTGCTTCTTCCCTAATCATGTGTATAATTGGAGTATACCTGACTGACAGATTTAATTTACTTGAAAGCCCCTTGTAAAGTGGTATACCATATACCCAGGGACTGATTGTGCCGCCCAAAGAAATAGCATTTCAAACCTGTCTCAAGCCTGCTACTGCAGTGCCTGTGCTGCAGTGTACTGCCACTTCGACTTGGCATTTAAAACTACTTGCCAGGGGAGGAGCTTCGCGGGCAACCAAGATGGCCGCGTAAGCTCGGAGCTCCGCGGACCTTCCGATCCTCCGCAACTATCCTGCCTGTAATCCTGATCCACGAGGGTGGATACTCGTTGCTGATGGCCCCCTGAGGCGAGCACCGTTTTCAGAATTCAAATCGGTGTCTCCTACGCGGAGCTACGTCGAGTGGGACTCCGTGCCAGCTCGGTGCCATTGTCTCTGCGGACTCCGCTACTACGTCTTGCTGAACTGCGGAGTGCCAGCCTGCTTTCGTCAACGGAGAAGTGTGCTGGACAGCGGTGCTAGTTGGGCGGCGGGGCACACCTGGAACTGTCTCCCATTGACGTCCCGGATATCACTCCGGGTTTCTGGGCTTGGACTTGCCTGGCATAGCCCTTTGTTCTCTGAGACCTAACATGGCGGGCAAGGGGGACCTCGACAAGCCATCTAATAGAGGAGGGCGCAGTAAACCGCAACAACAGCAGCAGAATCGAATTGAGCGCTGCACTCAGCTGAAAACACCGCCTGCTACAGGTCCCTCTGCCAAGGGCATCCCACATTCGGGCTCGCCGGACGGCTCTGAGCCCACTTTGACCGACATTTTGGGAGCCATCACTAGTTTCCGGGCGGACATGCAGCAACAACATGAAGTCCTCACGCACAAGGTGGATGGCATGGCCGTTGATCTGTCCCTCATCAGAGCCGACTTGGGCAAGACCAATGACAGGGTCAAGAACCTGGACATTAAGACGGCCAGTCTCACGGAAGACGTTTCGGATCTGCAAACGGAGGTCCGGAACCTGCAGAGGACGGCGGAGCACTTCGCGAGGCGGCTGGATGATTTCGAAAGCCGGGCCAGGCGGCAGAACGTCCGCATTGTCGGCGTACCGGAGGGTTCGGAGGAGGCGGCGACGGACCTCCTCGTTGAAGACTTGATCAGAACACATCTGGCCCCGCCTGGCCTCAGCAACTTTTTCTCGGTGGAGCGTGCCCACCGGGTACCGGGTGGCCCGCCGAAGACTGGCGTGGCACCTAGACCCATCGTGGCCCGGCTGCTTAACTTCCGCGACAGGGATGCTATCCTGCAGGCCTCCAGGCGACATGGCCCACTTAAATTTCAAAACGCTGATGTCCATTTCTACCCAGATTTCACCAGGACAGTACAGCGACAGCGCCAAAGCTATTCTGGGGTGAAGCGACGACTACGAGACCTGGGCCTCAAGTACTCTATGATGTTCCCTGCTAAGCTCCGGATCGAATACGAGGGCCGTGCCCTGTTCTTCGACTTCGCTGAGAACGTCAGTGACTGGCTGGACACTCTACCACCGCGCCGAGAAGCACAGGAGGACCATGAGGGTGGCGCGGCTGGCGGCCCGGACCTATGAGACTTGGTTCTGTAATGGGTGACTAATTGATTCTCTTGCTTGCCTCAGTGGCTATCTAATGTTGCTCTTAGATGCCGTACTATCTTTCCTGTCAGTACATGGAGGGTGGCGGGAGGAGTTCACGGAGATTCCTTACTCCCCTGGGTGTCTTTTTGTAGAGTAGTTATGGGGCGACAGGCACACTGCTGGTTGGGGGGGCTTTTTAGTCACATGCAGGGGTGCAGGGTGGGGGGTGCAATTTTGCGGGGTTTGTTACTTGTTTGTTCTATTTCTTTTTCTTCCTTGAGGCAATGGACTGTGTGTTTTACTGTACAATGGACGTTTGGGTCGCACGGAGTCGGGTGGGGCGGGTTGTTTGGGGATGGGGGGTAGGAAACTAAAAGTGCTTAGCTGGAATGTCAATGGATTAGGTGATAGGGTTAAGAGAGGGGTGGTGCTCCAGCTGATAAAAAGGAACATGCCTGATGTAGTGTTACTGCAGGAAACGCACTTAGTGGGCAACTCTTGTAGGGCCCTGAATCGAAAGGGTTACAAAATGGTCGCCCACTCTGGGTTCTCCTCGGGCTCCCGGGGGGCGGGCATCCTTGTACGTGCGTCCCTTCCGCTTGAGATAGACGTCACCCTGCTAGATGATAGGGGGCGTTATGCAGCTGTGGCGGGGAGGTGGGAGGGGCGTGCCCTGGCCCTGTTGTCGGTTTATGTTCCCCCTGGTCTCCAGTCTAGCACCTTCCGGGACCTTGGTGGTGCCATTTTGTCTCTGCCTTCGGGCCTGCTGATCCTAGGGGGTGATTTCAATTCAGTCTGCTCTGGCGCTCTAGATCGTCAGCCACCGAGAGACCTCCCGGGTTCCCAAACGTGGCTGCCGACCTTCCTTGACTCTATGGGTCTGGTGGATTGTTGGCGGCTATTACATCCGGCGCTTCGCCAGTTTTCGTTCCTCTCCGGTGCCCATGGAAGTCTGTCCCGCCTGGACTATGTCCTCACCCTGGCGGCGCAATCGCCTGCCATCTCTGAGGCGCGTTTTTTGGCGAGGGGCGTTTCCGACCACTCGCCGTTGTGGATCTCATTTGACTTCGGTGTCCTTTTGTCCAGCCGCCCGGCAGCGGTAAATCCCTGGTATTTCCGCAACCACAACACGCGAGCACTTTTGGCCAAGGCCATCGACCTATACTTTACAGAAAATACTGGCTCAGTGGGCTCTGCGGTCACCCTTTGGGAGGCCTTCAAAACGGTGTTGCGGGGTGAGGCCCTGGCTCTCATCGCGGCGGCCAAAAGAACTCGTGATGCGGATCTCCTGCAAGTTGAGGAGGAGGTCTTGGACCTCGAGTCCCGTCTGGGGCCCGAGCCCGAACCCGCCCTCCTGCATGAACTCTCTCTGAAGCAATCGGAGTATCACAATCTCGCCACGAACGCAGCTCTGCTCTTAGCGAAGGAGCAGCAAGGCCGCATTTATGACGTCGGGGACAAGGCTGGTAAATTGCTGGCCTGGCTGGACAGGCGGGAAATGGCAAGCCGAGTGGTTCCGGAGATCCTGTGCGAGGACGGAGTGGTGGTTACTGATCCGAGCGCCATCGCCGAGTCTTTTGCTGACTATTTCCGGGGGGTCTATACCTCCGGGTCAGATCGCTCCGAGGCGGACTCGGCTGAATTCCTCTCGGCGATAGACCTTCCTTGCCTCTCTGAGGAGGACAGGGTGGACATTGACCGGGACATCACTGCGGACGAGATCGCCCTGGCGATCCGCGCTCTGCGTGCGGGTAAAGCAACCGGACCCAATGGCATACCGGTTGAACTATACAAGATCCGGCCGGACGTGATCTCCCCTCACTTGAAAGACATGTTCCTCCGTGCCCGTGAAGATGGCGTCTTCCCCCTGGACCAGCGACTGGCCACTATCGTGGTTATTCACAAGGATGGCAAGCCGCGGGATGTCTGTAGGTCCTATCGCCCTATTTCCCTCCTCAACGCCGAACCCAAGATCCTGGCCAAATTGTTGGCTAATCGGTTGATCGGGGTTATTAGCGACCTGGTGCACCCGGACCAGTCCGGTTTTATACCCCGCCGCAATACTGCCCTTAACTTGAGACGCTTGCACGGCGTTATGGCCAGAGTTCACGCCCTTACTGAACCGGCGGTGCTGGCCTCCCTTGATGCCACAATGGCCTTTGATTCCTTGGAATGGAATTATTTGTGGGCAGTTTTGACGAAACTTGGATTTGGACCGGGCTTCCTGGGCTGGGTGCAACTTCTTTATTCTAGCCCCCTGGCTGCTGTCACGGTGAACGGTCATATGTCTGCTCCCTTCGCACTTCAGCGAGGCACCAGACAGGGTTGTCCCTTGTCTCCGCTCCTGTTTGCGATGGCTCTGGAGCCCCTCGCGGCGATGCTGCGCTCGCACCCTGACTTGCATGGGATCTCCTGGTCCCCGGGCTTTGAGGACAGGGTCTCCCTGTACGCGGACGACATCCTGCTATATCTCACCTCCCCTTGCAAGTCGCTTATCGTGGCGTGCGATGTGCTCAGGCTGTTTGGGCGCTACTCCGGCCTGATTATTAACTGGGCCAAATCCTCCCTTTACATCCTCAGGGGTGACACGCCGCGCCTCCCTAGAGGTTGCAACATCCAACTGGCGGGACAAGGCTTTAAGTACTTGGGGATTTACATTTCACACAACCCTAAGGCAAGGTACGACCACAACTTGCTCCCCCCGCTCCACCGTTTGCGGCGGGATGTGGAGAGTTGGCGTAAGCTCCCTCTCTCGTTGCTGGGCCGGGCGGCGTTATTTAAAATGATGTCCCTGCCCAGGTTCCTGTATGCCTTGCAGAATACTCAGGACCTTGTCCCGGCCCGCTACTTCAGGGAGGTTGAGAGCCTGCAGCGTGCCCTTCTTTGGGATGGACGACCCCGTGTCGCTGTCCGGAAGCTTACCATGCCATGGTATGATGGGGGCATTGCGTTACCAGACGTGCGGAGATACTACTGGGCCTCTCAACTTACCGCCATCAATCATGGTTTTTACGGTCCCGTGAACAACCCCGGTTATGCCATGGACCGCTGGCTTTTGCACGGAGGCAATTATTATTGCGCCCTATATTCTAGATCCTTTGATCGTAACCTCACAGGCCCGACCAAGGCGGCGGTCCATACGTGGTGGACGGTCACTGAGATACAGGGCTGGCAGGGCAGACTGACGAGATTTACCCCTCTCTTTGATTCCGACATTTTGGGCAAGCTTTGGCACACCAAGGGCTTTGAGAAGTGGGATCTCATAGGCATCTCGAGGGTTGAGGACATGCTCTCCAGGGGGGTGGTCAAGACTTTCCCACAGCTGCAGGCGGAATATAAATTGAGTGATACGGAGTTTTTCCGCTACGCCCAGCTGCAGCACGCAATAGCTGCCGCCAGGCCGGAGGAGGGTGACATCCCCGAGAGTTCGCCTTTGGAGGACAGGGTGTTGGACGGGCATATGCCTGATAGCGCCATCTCTCTGTCCTACAAGAAGCTGATCAACGTTCAGGTGGACCTCCTCCAGTGCTTGCGAGAGCAGTGGGTGGCCGATGGGCTGGAACTGGACGATGAGGACTGGCAGAGTGCTGTGTCCTCCCCTAAGGAGGTAGCCATTTCCTCGCGTCTGAGATTGGTCCAGTTTAAAATTCTTCACCGAGTGTATGTCACCGGCCCCAGGCTTGTGCACATGGGCTTCTCGCCGGATGGCCTCTGTCGTCGTGGCTGCGGAGCCCTTGCCACCTTTCTGCATATATTGTGGGAGTGCCCCGTTATTGCCCCTTACTGGGAGAGGGTCCATAGAGTGATGCGGGAGGTGACTGGAGTGGAGTTAGCAGCGGAGGCGCGTAGGTGCCTCCTGAATGTTTGGGAGCCTAATGACTATAATACGGCGCAGACCCGCTGGGCCACACTGGGCAATATGGTCGCTAAACGGGACATAGCACAGAGGTGGGGTTCTAATGTGGCCCCCCTGGTGGTACAATGGAAGGCCAACATGGACTGGTGTATGTTGCGCGAAAAGACTGTGTATACTGCCAGAGGGCGGCCTCAGACGTGGAACAAGGTATGGGGTGCCTGGAATGCCTATAGAGGGGATCTGTGCCTACCACCTGCACCGTTGCCACGGGATGAACGCTTGTCGCCATAGACGTTGACAACAGCTATGTTACTCTTGTATTGATTCTCCTGTTCTTCCTTCCCCCACCCCCCGCTTTTGCTACATTCTGTCTCAGTTCTTTCTACAGCTTCTCTAGCCCCTGCCGCCTCCTACCGACTAGTGGTCTTCTTCTCCTCCATTGCCTTTTCCGCGCCCTCGGGCGCTTTGTTTAAGTTTCTGTGTGAAAAAAATAAAAAACAACCTGCATTGTCCTGACATGAATCGCTAGGCACTATGACCGTTCTATACTATGCTGCCTTGCCTCCGGGATGTTAGGCTGAATAGCTGTGTGCTTTCTTACAATAAAGGTTTTAAAAAATTAAAAAAAAAAAAAAAAAAACTACTTGCCAAGCCTTAAACTCCAATTTTATTACATATCAGTAACCCCTAAGGTAGGCCCTAAGTTGTCCTAGGGGCATCATGCTATGTAAGTAAAAGGTAAGACATGTACTGTGGTAGTTTGTATGTCCTAGTACTATCAAACAATCTATTACATTTTTCACTACTGTGAGGTCTGCCCCTCTCATAGGTTAGCATTGGGTATTCCCTTATACTTTTTGGGGGGTAATTCCATATCAGAGAGGAGAAGCTTTATTTATTTATTAATAAATCCTATCTACTGGTGAGGTTGGATTTAATCTTACTATTGTATAAATGCCATTTTTAGAGAGTGAGCATTTCTCTTCACTTACTGCTCTATTTGCATGAAAACCTGTCTTCAATTGACGTCTGGATTGGGCTGCGAGACAGCTACATATGTGCATTCCCTGTAGACAGCCACAACACAGGTCACTCAACTGCAACTGCATTCATCTGCATTCTGATTGGCCTGGGGGAGAGCTCCGCTCCCCTTACCGCAAATATGTTCAAGAACGATAATTTATGTTAGTAAGTACAGTATACCTACATCTTATAATCATGTGTGTTTAAATAATTTGTCGTTAGATCGTTTAAATATTGAAAAGGATCTGTTTTTAATAGACATTTTACAAAAACAAATGGTACATTTGGGAATTCTGTAAAGGAAAAACCCAACTGCCGTGACATTGCCAACCACAATGCCGTGACTCGGATTCAAACCGAGGTTGCTGCGGCCACAACGCAGAGTACTAACCACTATACGATCACGGCGAGCTACTTGGGCTCAATAACGTACAGTGACATGAAGAAATTATAATTCGTAACACTCAGGGCTACTCCTGTGATAGGCTGAATGTGTTCATTGCTTCCTCATTCCTTATACAAAGGCTTTATCTCCTCAGTGGTTGATAGGCTTAAACCGTTTCCTGGCCGCCTGCTTGTGAACTGGCAGGAGTCAAAGATCACACATACACTGGTGGGCCTGTGATGGGACACCAATGCAGAGAAACACACCTGGCGCAGATATTCTATTCTGTTTATTAGACCTGCATCTCCCCTGTACCTCCTCAAGCCATCTGTATGTGAAGCAAGAAAGAGTTAAGGAACGGTCCATCTACACTTTTATTGGGAGGATGCTGCCGTGAGCTCCTCCCAGCTAATCACACAAACGGCAGTAAAGCAAGATAACTACACAGTTAGGCGGGACTGCATGGTTAGGTTTTTGAGGAATTATTGAAACTGACCTCAGTGACCCATAATCAGAGCTGTGGCTAATGACTGCATGCCTAATTATGATGAAGCAAGCACCATGGCTCGTAGGGGACCAACAACACACTTTTCTTAGCTCAGTGAATTAAAGTATAAACTTCTGCCATGTGTGAGTGGTAAAGGCTTGTTAATTTTGTTGCTTTTCAAATTCACGTCTGACAACAAGACGAAGGAACATTGGGGCATCAGACGCTTTGGAAAGTAGCCACCAACCGCAGAGAAAGAGAGAAAGAGGGAAAAGACAGTATGAGGTGTGGAGTAAACAGCAGCAGGTACAAGGAGCTCAAATGAGATTAATGGCGCCTAAATAGAGCACGTAAAGGAATAGTTACAAATCTAAGAAAAGGGAAAGAAAAGACTAGGAAAAAACACAGAAAGAGCTTGTAGATGAAATTCTCTTCCAGGAACAGCAGGTTAAGAGAAATTACACAGGGAGCAGTTAGGCTTGTAACTCGGGGGAGAATAGAAAAGAAAATGCAGTATTATGACGTGTGTTTGCCGAATCCAGCTAGCACTTTTATTTTATTTCTCTATTTGCTTCTTTTATTGATAAAGTAAGTTTCAAGTGCATGCACAGGTATGACCGAGAGAGCGAGGGTATAATAATTTGAAGCGTTTGCACCAGCGCTAATGAAGGACGAGAGTTATAGCAAAGATATGAAAGGGGGAGCGATAATAAATATGTGATATGGCAATAGTGACACCAAAATAAGCCACCTATTTATAAAACTGACATGGAAGAAATACTAAAGGTTAACTTCTGAAATTGTAGCCGATGTTAAAAAGATTCTCGTTGTCGGCAGGATTCGAACCTGCGCGGGGAGACCCCAATGGATTTCTAGTCCATCGCCTTAACCACTCGGCCACAACAACCGACTGTAAGGCGTGTGCACATAATCTGTATGCAAGTTTTCAAGGTGTCCCACAGCAAATTCCTGATATTCTGCAATGCACTTTTTAAAAATAATGTTTTTTTCAGCAGGCACATTCTCTCCTAAAAACAAACATTGCATGCGTATATCTCTAGTTTGGAATACCATAGGCTTGCATGCATACTCTCATGGGTCACTCAAGTTTTTTGGACCCTATTGCACTCTGTTTTCGTGCTGCTTTTAGTATATGGCCCATATTACAGAAGTCTACCATCTTTGAGTATTTGAGGCTCCTTTGTAAGTGCTTTATATTTTTTCATTGAAGAGCTATATAATAAAGGGGTCCGGGAAAGATTCCATTTATGGAAGATAAAAGAAGGCCCACTTGTCTCGCCAAATGCTGTAGAGAAACCTGATGTTTTACTCATGTTATCCTTAGTTCGTTTTTGTTAGACCTTGCATTCTTAAGGTGGTCCCAACCCCACCTTATTGCTTTTCACCTCCTCATTTTGCTGTATCTTTTTGTTGGCCTTAGGACTCTGATCACTTTATCGCTACTAATCAGTGCTGAAGTGCACGTGCTTCTTCCCTAATCATGTGTATAATTGGAGTATACCTGACTGACAGATTTAATTTACTTGAAAGCCCCTTGTAAAGTGGTATACCATATACCCAGGGACTGATTGTGCCGCCCAAAGAAATAGCATTTCAAACCTGTCTCAAGCCTGCTACTGCAGTGCCTGTGCTGCAGTGTACTGCCACTTCGACTTGGCATTTAAAACTACTTGCCAAGCCTTAAACTCCAATTTTATTACATATCAGTAACCCCTAAGGTAGGCCCTAAGTTGTCCTAGGGGCATCATGCTATGTAAGTAAAAGGTAAGACATGTACTGTGGTAGTTTGTATGTCCTAGTACTATCAAACAGTCTATTACATTTTTCACTACTGTGAGGTCTGCCCCTCTCATAGGTTAGCATTGGGTATTCCCTTATACTTTTTTGGGGGTAATTCCATATCAGAGAGGAGAAGCTTTATTTATTTATTAATAAATCCTATCTACTGGTGAGGTTGGATTTAATCTTACTATTGTATAAATGCCATTTTTAGAGAGTGAGCATTTCTCTGCACTTACTGCTCTATTTGCATGAAAACCTGTCTTCAATTGACGTCTGGATTGGGCTGGGAGACAGCTACATATGTGCATTCCCTGTAGACAGCCACAACACAGGTCACTCAACTGCAACTGCATTCATCTGCATTCTGATTGGCCTGGGGGAGAGCTCCGCTCCCCTTACCGCAAATATGTTCAAGAACGATAATTTATGTCAGTAAGTACAGTATACCTACATCTTATAATCATGTGTGTTTAAATAATTTGTCGTTAGATCGTTTAAATATTGAAAAGGATCTGTTTTTAATAGACATTTTACAAAAACAACTGGTACATTTGGGAATTCTGTAAAGGAAAAACCCAACTGCCGTGACATTGCCAACTACAATGCCGTGACTCAGATTCGAACCGAGGTTGCTGCGGCCACATCACAGAGTACTAACCACTATACGATCACGGCGAGCTACTTGGGCTCAATAACGTACAGTGACATGAAGAAATTATAATTCGGAACACTCAGGGCTACTCCTGTGATAGGCTGAATGTGTTCATTGCTTCCTCATTCCTTATACAAAGGCTTTATCTCCTCAGTGGTTGATAGGCTGAAACCGTTTCCTGGCCGCCTGCTTGTGAACTGGCAGGAGTCAAAGATCACACATACACTGGTGGGCCTTTGATGGGACACCAATGCAGAAAAACACATCTGGCGCAGATATTCTATTCTGTTTATTAGACCTGCATCTCCCCTGTACCTCCACAAGCCATCTGTATGTGAAGCAAGAAAGAGTTAAGGAACGGTCCATCTACTCTTTTATTGGGAGGATGCTGCCGTGAGCTCCTCCCAGCTAATCACACAAACAGCAGTAAAGCAAGATAACTACACAGTTAGGGGGGACTGCATGGTTAGGTTTTTGAGGAATTATTGAAACTGACCTCAGTGACCCATAATCAGAGCTGTGGCTAATGACTGCATGCCTAATTATGATGAAGCAAGCACCATGGCTCGTAGGGGCCCCACAACACACTTTTCTTAGCTCATTGAATTAAAGTATAAACTTCTGCCATGTGTGAGTGGTAAAGGCTTGTTAATTTTGTTGCTTTTCAAATTCACGTCTGACAACAAGACAAAGGAACATTGGGGCATCAGACGCTTTGGAAAGTAGCCACCAACCGCAGAGAAAGAGAGAAAGAGGGAAAAGACAGTATGAGGTGTGGAGAAAACAGCAGCAGGTACAAGGAGCTCAAATGAGATTAATGGCGCCTAAATAGAGCACGTAAAGGAACAGTTACAAATCTAAGAAAAGGGAAAGAAAAGACTAGGAAAAAACACAGAAAGAGCTTGTAGATGAAATTCTCTTCCAGGAACAGCAGGTTAAGAGAAATTACACAGGGAGCAGTTAAGCTTGTAACACGGGGAGAATAGAAAAGAAAATGCAGTTTTTATGAAGTGTGTTTGCCTAATCCAGCTAGCACTTTTATTTTATTTCTCTATTTGCTTCTTTTATTGGTAAAGTAAGTTTCAAGTGCATGCACAGGTATGACCGAGAGAGCCAGGGTATAATAATTTGAAGCGTTTGCACCAGCGCTAATGAAGGACGAGAGTTATAGCAAAGATATGAAAGGGGGAGCGATAATAAATATGTGATATGGCAATAGTGACACCAAAATAAGCCACCTATTTATAAAACTGACATGGGAGAAATACTAAAGGTTAACTTCTGAAATTGTAGCCGATGTTAAAAAGATTCTCATTGTCGGCAGGATTCGAACCTGCACGGGGAGACCCCAATGGATTTCTAGTCCATCGCCTTAACCACTCGGCCACAACAACCGACTGTAAGGCGTGTGCACATAATCTGTATGCAAGTTTTCAAGGTGTCCCACAGCAAATTCCTGATATTCTGCAATGCACTTTTTAAAAATAATGTTTTTTTCAGCAGGCACTTTCTCTCCTAAAAACAAACATTGCATGCGTATATCTCTAGTTTGGAATACCATAGGCTTGCATGCATACTCTCATGGGTCACTCAAGTTTTTTGGACCCTATTGCACTCTGTTTTCGTGCTGCTTTTAGTATATGGCCCATATTACAGAAGTCTACCATCTTTGAGTATTTGAGGCTCCTTTGTAAGTGCTTTATATTTTTTCATTGAAGAGCTATATAATAAAGGGGTCCGGGAAAGATTGCATTTATGGAAGATAAAAGAAGGCCCACTTGTCTCGACAAATGCTGTAGAGAAACCTGATGTTTTACTCATGTTATCCTTAGTTCGTTTTTGTTAGACCTTGCATTCTTAAGGTGGTCCCAACCCCACCTTATTGCTTTTCACCTCCTCATTTTGCTGTATCTTTTTGTTGGCCTTAGGACTCTGATCACTTTATCGCTACTAATCAGTGCTGAAGTGCACGTGCTTCTTCCCTAATCATGTGTATAATTGGAGTATACCTGACTGACAGATTTAATTTACTTGAAACCCCTTGTAAAGTGGTATACCATATACCCAGGGACTGATTGTGCCGCCCAAAGAAATAGCATTTCAAACTTGTCTCAAGCCTGCTACTGCAGTGCCTGTGCTGCAGTGTACTGCCACTTCGACTTGGCATTTAAAACTACTTGCCAAGCCTTAAACTCCAATTTTATTACATATCAGTAACCCCTAAGGTAGGCCCTAGGTAGTCCGAGGGGCATCATGCTATGTAAGTAAAAGGTAAGACATGTACTGTGGTAGTTTGTATGTCCTAGTAGTATCAAACAGTCTATTACATTTTTCACTACTGTGAGGTCTGCCCCTCTCATAGGTTAGCATTGGGTATTCCCTTATACTTTTTGGGGGGTAATTCCATATCAGAGAGGAGAAGCTTTATTTATTTATTGATAAATCCTATCTACTGGTGAGGTTGGATTTAATCTTACTATTGTATAAATGCCATTTTAGAGAGTGAGCATTTCTCTGCACTTACTGCTCTATTTGCATCAAAACCTGTCTTCAATTGACGTCTGGATTGGGCTGCGAGACAGCTACATATGTGCATTCCCTGTCGACAGCCACAACACAGGTCACTCAAATGCAACTGCATTCATCTGCATTCTGATTGGCCTGGGGGAGAGCTCCGCTACCCTTACTGCAAATATGTTCAAGAACGATAATTTATGTCAGTATGTACAGTATACCTATATCTTATAATCATGTGTGTTTAAATAATTTGTCGTTAGATCGTTTAAATATTGAAAAGGATCTGTTTTTAATAGACATTTTACAAAAACAAATGGTACATTTGGGAATTCTGTAAAGGAAAAACCCAACTGCTGTGACATTGCCAACCACAATGCCGTGACTCGGATTCAAACCGAGGTTGCTGCGGCCACAACGCAGAGTACTAACCACTATACGATCACGGCGAGCTACTTGGGCTCAATAACGTACAGTGACATGAAGAAATTATAATTCGGAACACTCAGGGCTGCTCCTGTGATAGGCTGAATGTGTTCATTGCTTCCTCATTCCTTATACAAAGGCTTTATCTCCTCAGTTGTTGATAGGCTGAAACCGTTTCCTGGCCGCCTGCTTGTGAACTTGCAGGAGTCAAAGATCACACATACACTGGTGGGCCTGTGATGGGACACCAATGCAGAGAAACACATCTGGCGCAGATATTCTATTCTGTTTATTAGACCTGCATCTCCCCTGTACCTCCTCAAGCCATCTGTATGTGAAGCAAGAAAGAGTTAAGGAACGGTCCATCTACTCTTTTATTGGGAGGATGCTGCCGTGAGCTCCTCCCAGCTAATCACACAAACAGCAGTAAAGCAAGATAACTACACAGTTAGGGGGGACTGCATGGTTAGGTTTTTGAGGAATTATTGAAACTGACCTCAGTGACCCATAATCAGAGCTGTGGCTAATGACTGCATGCCTAATTATGATGAAGCAAGCACCATGGCTCGTAGGTGCCCCACAACATACTTTTCTTAGCTCATTGAATTAAAGTATAAACTTCTGCCATGTGTGAGTGGTAAAGGCTTGTTAATTTTGTTGCTTTTCAAATTCACGTCTGACAACAAGACAAAGGAACATTGGGGCATCAGACGCTTTGGAAAGTAGCCACCAACCGCAGAGAAAGAGAGAAAGAGGGAAAAGACAGTATGAGGTGTGGAGAAAACAGCAGCAGGTACAAGGAGCTCAAATGAGATTAATGGCGCCTAAATAGAGCACGTAAAGGAACAGTTACAAATCTAGGAAAAGGGAAAGAAAAGACTAGGAAAAAACACAGAAAGAGCTTGTAGATGAAATTCTCTTCCAGGAACAGCAGGTTAAGAGAAATTACACAGGGAGCAGTTAAGCTTGTAACACGGGGAGAATAGAAAAAAAAATGCAGTTTTATGAAGTGTGTTTGCCTAATCCAGCTAGCACTTTTATTTTATTTCTCTATTTGCTTCTTTTATTGGTAAAGTAAGTTTCAAGTGCATGCACAGGTATGACCGAGAGAGCCAGGGTATAATAATTTGAAGCGTTTGCATCAGCGCTAATGAAGGACGAGAGTTATAGCAAAGATATGAAAGGGGGAGCGATAATAAATATGTGATATGGCAATAGTGACACCAAAATAAGCCACCTATTTATAAAACTGACATGGGAGAAATACTAAAGGTTAACTTCTGAAATTGTAGCCGATGTTAAAAAGTTTCTCGTTGTCGGCAGGATTCGAACCTGCACGGGGAGACCCCAATGGATTTCTAGTCCATCACCTTAACCACTCGGCCACAACAACTGACTGTCAGGCGTGTGCACATAATCTGTATGCAAGTTTTCAAGGTGTCCCACAGCAAATTCCTGATATTCTGCAATGCACTTTTTAAAAATAATGTTTTTTTCAGCAGGCACTTTCTCTCCTAAAAACAAAAATTGCATGCGTATATCTCTAGTTTGGAATACCATAGGCTTGCATGCATACTCTCATGGGTCACTCAAGTTTTTTGGACCCTATTGCACTCTGTTTTCATGCTGCTTTTAGTATATGGCCCATATTACAGAAGTCTACCATCTTTGAGTATTTGAGGCTCCTTTGTAAGTGCTTTATATTTTTTCCTTGAAGAGCTATATAATAAAGGGGTCCGGGAAAGATTGCATTTATGGAAGATAAAAGAAGGCCCACTTGTCTCACCAAATGCTGTAGAGAAACCTGATATTTTACTCATGTTATCCTTAGTTCGTTTTTGTTAGACGTTGCATTCTTAAGGTGGTCCCAACCCCACCTTATTGCTTTTCACCTCCGCATTTTGCTGTATCTTTTTGTTGGCCTTAGGACTCTGATCACTTTATCGCTACTAATCAGTGCTGAAGTGCACGTGCTTCTTCCCTAATCATGTGTATAATTGGAGTATACCTGACTGACAGATTTAATTTACTTGAAAGCCCCTTGTAAAGTGGTATACCATATACCCAGGGACTGATTGTGCCGCCCAAAGAAATAGCATTTCAAACCTGTCTCAAGCCTGCTACTACAGTGCCTGTGCTGCAGTGTACTGCCACTTCGACTTGGCATTTAAAACTACTTGCCAAGCCTTAAACTCCAATTTTATTACATATCAGTAACCCCTAAGGTAGGCCCTAAGTTGTCCTTGGGGCATCATGCTATGTAAGTAAAAGGTAAGACATGTACTGTGGTAGTTTGTATGTCCTAGTACTATCAAACAATCTATTACATTTTTCACTACTGTGAGGTCTGCCCCTCTCATAGGTTAGCATTGGGTATTCCCTTATACTTTTTGGGGGGTAATTCCATATCAGAGAGGAGAAGCTTTATTTATTTATTAATATATCCTATCTACTGGTGAGGTTGGATTTAATCTTACTATTGTATAAATGCCATTTTTAGAGAGTGAGCATTTCTCTGCACTTACTGCTCTATTTGCATCAAAACCTGTCTTCAATTGACGTCTGGATTGGGCTGCGAGACAGCTACATATGTGCATTCCCTGTAGACAGCCACAACACAGGTCACTCAACTGCAACTGCATTCATCTGCATTCTGATTGGCCTGGGGGAGAGCTCCGCTCCCTTTACCGCAAATATGTTCAAGAACGATAATTTATGTCAGTATGTACAGTATACCTATATCTTATAATCATGTATGTTTAAATAATTTGTCGTTAGATCGTTTAAATATTGAAAAGGATCGGTTTTAATAGACATTTTACAAAAACAACTGGTACATTTGGGAATTCTGTAAAGGAAAAACCCAACTGCTGTGACATTGCCAACCACAATGCTGTGACTCGGATTCGAACCGAGGTTGCTGCGGCCACAACGCAGAGTACTAACCACTATACGATCACGGCGAGCTACTTGGTCTCAATAACGTACAGTGACATGAAGAAATTATAATTCGGAACACTCACGGCTACTCCTGTAATAGGCTGAATGTGTTCATTGCTTCCTCATTCCTTATACAAAGGCTTTATCTCCTCAGTGGTTGATAGGCTGAAACCGTTTCCTGGCCGCCTGCTTGTGAACTGGCAGGAGTCAAAGATCACACATACACTGGTGGGCCTGTGATGTAACACCAATGCAGAGAAACACACCTGGCGCAGATATTCTATTCTGTTTATTAGACCTGCATCTCCCCTGTACCTCCTCAAGCCATCTGTATGTGAAGCAAGAAAGAGTTAAGGAACGGTCCATCTACACTTTTGTTGGGAGGATGCTGCCGTGAGCTCCTCCCAGCTAATCACACAAACAGCAGTAAAGCAAGATAACTACACAGTTAGGGGGGACTGCATGGTTAGGTTTTTGAGGAATTATTGAAACTGACCTCAGTGACCCATAATCAGAGCTGTGGCTAATGACTGCATGCCTAATTATGATGAAGCAAGCACCATGGCTCGTAGGGGCCCCACAACACACTTTTCTTAGCTCATTGAATTAAAGTATAAACTTCTGCCATGTGTGAGTGGTAAAGGCTTGTTAATTTTGTTGCTTTTCAAATTCACGTCTGACAACAAGACAAAGGAACATTGGGGCATCAGACGCTTTGGAAAGTAGCCACCAACCGCAGAGAAAGAGAGAAAGAGGGAAAAGACAGTATGAGGTGTGGAGAAAACAGCAGCAGGTACAAGGAGCACAAATGAGATTAATGGCGCCTAAATAGAGCACGTAAAGGAACAGTTACAAATCTAAGAAAAGGGAAAGAAAAGACTAGGAAAAAACACAGAAAGAGCTTGTAGATGAAATTCTGATCCAGGAACAGCAGGTTAAGAGAAATTACACAGGGAGCAGTTAAGCTTGTAACACGGGGGAGAATAGAAAAGAAAATGCAGTTTTATGAAGTGTGTTTGCCTAATCCAGCTAGCACTTTTATTTTATTTCTCTATTTGCTTCTTTTATTGGTAAAGTAAGTTTGGAGGTGCGGAGGCGCTGTTCGCCGAGAGTACCTGGCGCCGATGGTGTCTGCAACCCACCGCTAAGACCGGAGACAGGAGACCAAGGCTAGCTGAGGAGAGGAGAGGAGAGAGAACACGGACAACGCGGAGGTGGCCTGAGGCGGTGAGCGGGAGCGGAGGAGCGACGTCGAGATTTACAGGAGATGGCGAGAACCCGCGGGTGAGAGGCATAGCAGGGAGGAGGAATAAAAGGGAAAGAAAACTATTGTGGCAGCACTCGAAGCGGCGCGCCTGACTTTAAAATGGCGGCCGCTTGAGACACAAGTAGTCCTTCCTCTCTCTGCAGGAAGTAAACAACCAAGAGGCAAGAAAGGGAAAAAGGACAAATAGGGTCTAAACAGAGAAGAAGGAGCCTATAACTGAGTCCAAGTCGAGACAAGAAATGGAAAATGGACTAATTGAAAGAAAGAATGAAAAGAGAAAAAGCCCCTGCCTATAGTAAGCACCAAAACGGCGGACATTTTGTAATACCCAGTTTTCAAACGTTTTAGAGCACAATAAGGGCTGTATAATTACTGCTACCTGAAATCACAACTAACAAAGTGCCAAGAAAATTAACTGGAAGAGAAACTGGCATGACTACTATATTAGAAGGAAATTACTAATAATAGATAAACTTGGATTTAACACTACCTTTGAAGAAAAATTTACCTAATGAGATATCTATGCATGCCACGATTTAACTCTAACCCCTGGAACATATAAGAGACTTATAGAGAAAAGCCACCATAAGATCTATAACACGAATCAAATATGGGCGAAAGGTACCGAGACGACTCAAACGCCCAGGTCATAAAATATCCATCTAATTTATCTAAAAACTGAGCCAAAAAATTTAAGCACAATACCCTGAAGAAAAACGCGGACTCACTGTTCGCCGACCCATACTTTAATTCAGATAAAGGCACTATAACGCATGACTTGATCTTTTACACTAATAAAACGGCTAAATGGCGCAATGCCTTCACAAGAACGCTCAACATAAAAGGTACGAAAAACATCCCACATGGCACAAAAATAATGACCTCACCATCAAGAAGATGCAGAGCAGAACTATGCATCACCATATATAAAACCGGAATAGTGCTGATACAGGCAGCGAACAGTGAACTCATGAAGTTCGACAAGATATTCCCTTCTATAAAAGAATCACTAGAGGGCTTAAGACACCAAATACACCCAACCCCACCAGAAGTCACTCATGATACGATTTATATCAATCGAACGGGAGGCTGCGTGGAGCCAGCTACTAAACCTGGAAAGAAAACTGAAACAGGAGAGATTATATCGAAAAATAAGACAGAACGGACAGGAAGATCGACGAGTCTTGAGAATAAAGAACAAGACCAACTCCAAAGAGAAGAGCCGACACCGCTTCCAAACACCGAGCCTTCCCACGCAGAACACACAGTGGTGCAGAGTGAACCACTCGATGTAAACCAAGAAACAGATAAGATAGGAGACAACAACCGTGCGCTACCTACCGCTAATACTATACTAAAACCAGGTAGAACCTCACCTACAAAAACTCTCCTATCTTTACATAACTCAGACAACTCACACAACATCCCAAGAAGGAATGGAACAGACGACCAAACAGAGGATATACAGGAAATGACTGAGGCACTAAGAAAAGATCGAAAACCGAGAAAAGCGACATACAACCCCTGGACACACAGGCTAACCATCCCCAAGAAACTAATCAGGAACCAGATGGCTACTAATGATCTTCAGAAACTAGTCAGCAACATGACACAAATCACAATTAGTACTCTACAAGCGATGAAAGAAATACTGGAAATGACAGCAAGCACCCATTCTAAGATCACAAATGTTCAAGATCTTGTACACTCCATACATAGAAAGAGCAAAGAAATTGACATATCACTAGCAAATAGGAACAACCGACCAAAAAGGACGAAGGCCCTGTCGAAGGAAGATGCCATTGCCTTACTCTAATCCTATGAATCGCCTGATCATGAAGAAGAGGAGAACATCAAAACAGTTCCGATTGACCCTAATAGAACATCAAGAAAGAACGATAGGAAACTTAACCATAACAACTTACAACAAGTCCTGCTTAATTCCGAACACGAAACGCTGAAGATTAAGAACCCTGGGAAACAACTGACATGCCTCCTACTCAACTGTCGATCGGCTACAAAACATGCGTCAGACATAGCAGACCTCATCATCAACAAAGAAATTGATCTGGCAATTCTTACAGAAACGTGGCTATCGGAATCATCATCCCCAACCATGGATCTCTTAGTACCACCTGAATATAGCATTGTGAGACTAGATAGACCTATAAAGACGGGAGGAGGAATTGCCTGCATTCACCGATCAGAGATAGAGGTCAATCAAATTCAATCTGACCCTCTAGAATCTTGCGAATACTTAGGTCTCAATATAAAATCAGCAACGAATCAAAGATGCAATCTACATGCGTTTTACCACCCACCAGGAGAGAACGCTAAGTTCATAGAACAGTAAATGGAGATCATTATGACCAACTCTAACACGAATGCCAATAACATATTCTTAGGAGATTTTAACTTACACTGGGACGACTGCAATGACAAGCTAGTCAACACGCTTAAGGATTTCCTTGTTGAGCTAAAACTCAACCAAGAATGCACAGAACCCACACACTCAAAAGGAGCAACACTTGACTGGATTATTTCAGATATCAAAAATACATCAATCCTCTCAATAGCCCCATGTGACTGGTCGGACCACTATGCAATAACATTCCGGATACCCACATTGAAAAAGGGCAAGACTGTTCAACCTGCCAATGTTAAAAAATGGATCCGAGACACTAGAGACACTAATATTGAACTACTAGTACAAAGCTGTGAGAGTGACTTAAAGCCACCCAGCAACTTACAGAATGCAAACGAGTTGACAGAGCATTATATAACCTCAATCGGGAACATCGTCAACAACACCATGCCATTAAAACTAAAAAGAATAACGGAAAAGACGAAGAATCCATGGTTTGACGGATCATTGAACGAAGATAGGCGCAAACTAAGAATGGCCGAAAGAAAATGGAGACAAAACCCTTCATCCACTTAGCTGAAAGCCCTCAGAAAAATTAGAAACCAATATAACAAAAAGATCATCAACTCCAAAAAGGAATTCATAAGATCGGAACTGGATAATGCCAAAAACAGACCACGGAAACTGTTTGAAATCCTGAAACAACAATCAAACAAACTAACCAAAACAGCGCATGAAAACGTAAAAACATCCATAAGTAGCGAGGAATTTTCTATATTTTTCACGGAAAAACCAAAGCGCTGGAAACGGAGCTCTTAAGCGCAGCAAATAACCTCCCCATTCAACCACTGACTACGAACGATCCCAATTCGACTACAGTGTGTAGCACAACAAAAAACAATGTAAACTGGGACATATTCGAATTATACAATCAGAACATGATCGCCAAAATGCTCGTGAAAATCAAACCCAACAACCACTACCAAGATTTCCTTACCTGCGAAATGCTTAAGAGAAATCAGCCACATTGTGGTGCCAATCTGGACCAAAATAATAAATGCATCACTGTCACAAGGGACCCTCCCAGACTGTCTAAAAACTGGTCAAGTTGTTCCATTGATCAAAAAACCTACTGCAGATGCTACAAACCCGAACAACTTTCGACCAGTAACCAACGTCCCTCTATTGGCCAAACTAATTGAGAAATGCGTGCAGGGCCAGCTGAGCCAACACATCAACAAGTTTTCCCTACTAGATGATTGCCAATCAGGATTCAGATCAGGGCATAGCACGGAAACAGCGATCCTCCATATTGTCGACGACGCGCTACTGGCTCTTGATCGAAATCAAGCATGCTTGCTAATTCTCCTGGACCTGTCATCGGCATTTGACACAGTAAATCACGAAGCTTTACTGGCCAGGCTACAAGACAGGATGGGAGTGTCTGGAAATGTGTTGAAATGGTTCAAATCTTTCCTACGGAACAGAACACAACGTTTCCTGGTCAATCATTCAATTTCACCATCCTGCCCTAACTCAATCGGAGTCCCACAAGGATCGACATTATCCCCTGATCTGTTTAACTTGTATGTTGAACCTCTTACAACAATTCTCAGTAACTCACAGGTATCTTATCATATGTATGCGGATGACACGCAAATATATATAAAGATCACCTCCCTTGAAGACATTGAGCGAATTAATGAAATATTAAAAAGGGCATTGCAATGGCTAACTACCAATCTTCTGAAGCTAAATGCTCAAAAAACAGAATTCTTACTAATCTCTCCACCAAAGTGCGTTACGGAAATAAAGGAATGGACCAAGTTGGTGACTGCGCTCAACTGCACCCCAACTCTAGTCAACTCAGCTAAGTCGCTAGGAATCACTTTAGACGAGAGTCTTGACATGAAAACTCATATTAATTCAATGGCAAAAAACGCCCGCTTCCACCTGAACTACCTAAGAAAATTGAAACCATTCATCTCTGAAGCAGATCTGAAACTGGTAATCCAATCTTTAGTCATCTCTAGGATTGAATATGGTTGCACCACCTTAGCAGGTCTACCAAAAACATCCACAGCACCACTAAAAGCCTGCCTCAATGCTGCGGCGAGACTCATCACCGGATCTAGGAAGTTTGACCACATCTCCCCTCACCTGAAAGCGTTGAATTGGCTACCCTATGAGGCCAGAATTCAACTAAAGATAGCATGTATCACCCACAGAGCACTCCACTAAAATACTCCTAGATACCTATCCAAGAAAATTGAGCTATCAGGAGGCAACAGACCAGCCAGGAGTGCCAAAGAGTTGGTGCTGCGCCCAGCCATATTCAGAAAGAAAAAAACTTATGACAGAGCGTTCTCAGGAGCTGCCCCCAGGATTTGGAATTCATTGCCTCCAAGCATTAGGAAGATTCCTAATACCTCAAAATTTAAGCGAGAAGTGAAGAGCTTCTTAATGAGTAAATACCTTATATAGACAAGGTTATGTCTCACTATGAGATCGAATGCTAGCAGAAAGGGAAGGACTGCCGTGAATTAGATGAAAGATAATGATGGTCTGATACTGTCGACTTTCCTTTTGTAACTAAACTGTATACCAATTGCTACCTCTTGTCAAAACTAATTCATACAACTATCTCACATCCTGAAACTATATAACCGCTACCTCATAGGTATGACAAAAAAGACAAATGACATAACCTCATGTTGTAAAGTTAATTTGTATTATAATCGACGAACCTGAGTGGAATGTAGTTACTTAAGCACTCACTATAGCCAT
Source organism: Lissotriton vulgaris (assembly GCF_964263255.1). Classification (NCBI taxonomy): domain Eukaryota; kingdom Metazoa; phylum Chordata; class Amphibia; order Caudata; family Salamandridae; genus Lissotriton; species Lissotriton vulgaris. Next base: position 368,464 of record NW_028244321.1, on the reverse strand, counting down.
ATAACTATCTACCTCATATCTATTTGTTTGTTTAATGGTTATCTTCTTGTTAATATTTAAACTACTTTTATGTGAAGCGCTCTGATACCCACGGGTCTTGTTCGCGCTATATAAAACTTTAAATAAATAAATAAATAAATAAATAAATAAGTTTCAAGTGCATGCACAGGTATGACCGAGAGAGCCAGGGTATAATAATTTGAAGCGTTTGCACCAGCGCTAATGAAGGACGAGAGTTATAGCAAAGATATGAAAGGGGGAGCGATAATAAATATGTGATATGGCAATAGTGACACCAAAATAAGCCACCTATTTATAAAACTGACATGGAAGAAATACTAAAGGTTAACTTCTGAAATTGTAGCCGATGTTAAAAAGATTCTCGTTGTCGGCAGGATTCGAACCTGCGCGGGGAGACCCCAATGGATTTCTAGTCCATCACCTTAACCACTCGGCCACAACAACTGACTGTAAGGCGTGTGCACATAATCTGTATGAAAGTTTTCAAGGTGTCCCACAGCAAATTCCTGATATTCTGCAATGCACTTTTTAAAAATAAGGTTTTTTTCAGCAGGCACATTCTCTCCTAAAAACAAAAATTGCATGCGTATATCTCTAGTTTGGAATACCATAGGCTTGCATGCATACTCTCATGGGTCACTCAAGTTTTTTGGACCCTATTGCACTCTGTTTTCGTGCTGCTTTTAGTATATGGCCCATATTACAGAAGTCTACCATCTTTGAGTATTTGAGGCTCCTTTGTAAGTGCTTTATATTTTTTCCTTGAAGAGCTATATAATAAAGGGGTCCGGGAAAGATTGCATTTATGGAAGATAAAAGAAGGCCCACTTGTCTCACCAAATGCTGTAGAGAAACCTGATGTTTTACTCATGTTATCCTTAGTTCGTTTTTGTTAGACCTTGCATTCTTAAGGTGGTCCCAACCCCACCTTATTGCTTTTCACCTCCGCATTTTGCTGTATCTTTTTGTTGGCCTTAGGACTCTGATCACTTTATCGCTACTAATCAGTGCTGAAGTGCACGTGCTTCTTCCCTAATCATGTGTATAATTGGAGTATACCTGACTGACAGATTTAATTTACTTGAAAGCCCCTTGTAAAGTGGTATACCATATACCCAGGGACTGATTGTGCCGCCCAAAGAAATAGCATTTCAAACCTGTCTCAAGCCTGCTACTGCAGTGCCTGTGCTGCAGTGTACTGCCACTTCGACTTGGCATTTAAAACTACTTGCGAAGCCTTAAACTCCAATTTTATTACATATCAGTAACCCCTAAGGTAGGCCCTAGGTAGTCCTAGGGGCATCATGCTATGTAAGTAAAAGGTAAGACATGTACTGTGGTAGTTTGTATGTCCTAGTAGTATCAAACAGTCTATTACATTTTTCACTACTGTGAGGTCTGCCCCTCTCATAGGTTAGCATTGGGTATTCCCTTATACTTTTTGGGGGGTAATTCCATATCAGAGAGGAGAAGCTTTATTTATTTATTGATAAATCCTATCTACTGGTGAGGTTGTATTTAATCTTACTATTGTATAAATGCCATTTTTAGAGAGTGAGCATTTCTCTGCACTTACTGCTCTATTTGCATTGAAACCTGTCTTCGATTGACGTCTGGATTGGGCTGCGAGACAGCTACATATGTGCATTCCCTGTAGACAGCCACAACACAGGTCACTCAACTGCAACTGCATTCATCTGCATTCTGATTGGCCTGGGGGAGAGCTCCGCTCTCCTTACCGCAAATATGTTCAAGAACGATAATTTATGTCAGTAAGTACAGTATGCCTACATCTTATAATCATGTGTGTTTAAATAATTTGTTGTTAGATCGTTTAAATATTGAAAAGGATCTGTTTTTAATAGACATTTTACAAAAACAACTGGTACATTTGGGAATTCTGTAAAGGAAAAACCCAACTGCCGTGACATTGCCAACCACAATGCCGTGACTCGGATTCGAACTGAGGTTGCTGCGGCCACAACGCAGAGTACTAACCACTATACGATCACGGCGAGCTACTTGGGCTCAATAACGTACAATGACATGAAGAAATTATAATTCGGAACACTCAGGGCTACTCCTGTGATAGGCTGAATGTGTTCATTGCCTCCTCATTCCTTATACAAAGGCTTTATCTCCTCAGTGGTTGATAGGCTGAAACCGTTTCCTGGCCGCCTGCTTGTGAACTGGCAGGAGTCAAAGATCACACATACACTGGTGGGCCTGTGATGGGACACCAATGCAGAGAAACACACCTGGTGCAGATATTCTATTCTGTTTATTAGACCTGCATCTCCCCTGTACCTCCTCAAGCCATCTGTATGTGAAGCAAGAAAGAGTTAAGGAACGGTCCATCTACACTTTTATTGGGAGGATGCTGCCGTGAGCTTCTCCCAGCTAATCACACAAACAGCAGTAAAGCAAGATAACTACACAGTTAGGGGGGACTGAAACTGACCTCAGTGACCCATAATCAGGGCTGTGGCTAATGACTGAATGCCTAATTATGATGAAGCAAGCACCATGGCTCGTAGGGGCCCCACAACACACTTTTCTTAGCTCATTGAATTAAAGTATAAACTTCTGCCATGTGTGAGTGGTAAAGGCTTGTTATTTTTGTTGCTTTTCAAATTCACGTCTGACAACAAGACGAAGGAACATTGGGGCATCAGACGCTTTGGAAAGTAGCCACCAACCGCAGAGAAAGAGAGAAAGAGGGAAAAGACAGTATGAGGTGTGGAGAAAACAGCAGCAGGTACAAGGAGCTCAAATGAGATTAATGGCGCCTAAATAGAGCACGTAAAGGAACAGTTACAAATCTAAGAAAAGGGAAAGAAAAGACTAGGAAAAAACACAGAAAGAGCTTGTAGATGAAATTCTCTTCCAGGAACAGCAGGTTAAGAGAAATTACACAGGGAGCAGTTAAGCTTGTAACACGGGGGAGAATAGAAAAGAAAATGCAGTTTTATGAAGTGTGTTTGCCTAATCCAGCTAGCACTTTTATTTTATTTCTCTATTTGCTTCTTTTATTGGTAAAGTAAGTTTCAAGTGCATGCACAGGTATGACCGAGAGAGCCAGGGTATAATAATTTGAAGCGTTTGCACCAGCGCTAATGAAGGACGAGAGTTATAGCAAAGATATGAAAGGGGGAGCGATAATAAATATGTGATATGGCAATAGTGACACCAAAATAAGCCACCTATTTATAAAACTGACATGGAAGAAATACTAAAGGTTAACTTCTGAAATTGTAGCCGATGTTATAAAGATTCTCGTTGTCGGCAGGATTCGAACCTGCGCGGGGAGACCCCAATGGATTTCTAGTCCATCGCCTTAACCACTCGGCCACAACAACTGACTGCAAGGTGTGTGCACATAATCTGTATGCAAGTTTTCAAGGTGTCCCACAGCAAATTCCTGATATTCTGCAAAGCACTTTTTAAAAATAAGGTTTTTTTCAGCAGGCACATTCTCTCCTAAAAACAAAAATTGCATGCGTATATCTCTAGTTTGGAATACCATAGGCTTGCATGCATACTCTCATGGGTCACTCAAGTTTTTTGGACCCTATTGCACTCTGTTTTCGTGCTGCTTTTAGTATATGTCCCATATTAAAGAAGTCTACCATCTTTGAGTATTTGAGGCTCCTTTGTAAGTGCTTTATATTTTTTCCTTGAAGAGCTATATAATAAAGGGGTCCGGGAAGGATTGCATTTATGGAAGATAAAAGAAGGCCCACTTGTCTCACCAAATGCTGTAGAGAAACCTGATGTTTTACTCATGTTATCCTTAGTTCGTTTTTGTTAGACCTTGCATTCTTAAGGTGGTCCCAACCCCACCTTATTGCTTTTCACCTCCGCATTTTGCTGTATATTTTTGTTGGCCTTAGGACTCTGATCACTTTATCGCTACTAATCAGTGCTGAAGTGCATGTGCTTCTTCCCTAATCATGTGTATAATTGGAGTATACCTGACTGACAGATTTAATTTACTTGAAAGCCCCTTGTAAAGTGGTATACCATATACCCAGGGACTGATTGTGCCGCCCAAAGAAATAGCATTTCAAACCTGTCTCAAGCCTGCTACTGCAGTGCCTGTGCTGCAGTGTACTGCCACTTCGACTTGACATTTAAAACTACTTGCCAAGCCTTAAACTCCAATTTTATTACATATCAGTAACCCCTAAGGTAGGCCCTAGGTAGTCCTAGGGGCATCATGCTATGTAAGTAAAAGGTAAGACATGTACTGTGGTAGTTTGTATGTCCTAGTAGTATCAAACAGTCTATTACATTTTTCACTACTGTGAGGTCTGCCCCTCTCATAGGTTAGCATTGGGTATTCCCTTATACTTTTTGGGGAGTAATTCCATATCAGAGAGGAGAAGCTTTATTTATTTATTGATAAATCCTATCTACTGGTGAGGTTGGATTTAATCTTACTATTGTATAAATGCCATTTTTAGAGAGTGAGCATTTCTCTGCACTTACTGCTCTATTTGCATTGAAACCTGTCTTCGATTGACGTCTGGATTGGGCTGCGAGACAGCTACATATGTGCATTCCCTGTAGACAGCCACAACACAGGTCACTCAACTGCAACTGCATTCATCTGCATTCTGATTGGCCTGGGGGAGAGCTCCGCTCCCCTTACCGCAAATATGTTCAAGAACGATAATTTATGTCAGTAAGTACAGTATACCTACATCTTATAATCATGTGTGTTTAAATAATTTGTTGTTAGATCGTTTAAATATTGAAAAGGATCTGTTTTTAATAGACATTTTACAAAAACAACTGGTACATTTGGGAATTCTGTAAAGGAAAAACCCAACTGCCGTGACATTGCCAACCACAATGCCGTGACTCGGATTCGAACCGAGGTTGCTGCGGCCACAACACAGAGTACTAATCACTATACGATCACGGCGAGCTACTTGGGCTCAATAACTTACAGTGACATGAAGAAATTATAATTCGGAACACTCAGGGCTACTCCTGTGATAGGCTGAATGTGTTCATTGCTTCCTCATTCCTTATACAAAGGCTTTATCTCCTCAGTGGTTGATAGGCTGAAACCGTTTCCTGGCCGCCTGCTTGTGAACTGGCAGGAGTCAAAGATCACACATACACTGGTGGGCCTGTGATGGGACACCAATGCAGAGAGACACACCTGGCGCAGATATTCTATTCTGTTTATTAGACCTGCATCTCCCCTGTACCTCCTCAAGCCATCTGTATGTGAAGCAAGAAAGAGTTAAGGAACGGTCCATCTACACTTTTATTGGGAGGATGCTGCCGTGAGCTCCTCCCAGCTAATCACACAAACAGCAGTAAAGCAAGATACCTACACAGTTAGGGGGGACTGCATGGTTAGGTTTTTGAGGAATTATTGAAACTGACCTCAGTGACCCATAATCAGAGCTGTGGCTAATGACTGCATGCCTAATTATGATGAAGCAAGCACCATGGCTCGTAGGGGCCCAACAACACACTTTTCTTAGCTCATTGAATTAAAGTATAAACTTCTGCCATGTGTGAGTGGTAAAGGCTTGTTAATTTTGTTGCTTTTCAAATTCACGTCTGACAACAAGACGAAGGAACATTGGGGCATCAGACGCTTTGGAAAGTAGCCACCAACCGCAGAGAAAGAGAGAAAGAGGGAAAAGACAGTATGAGGTGTGGAGAAAACAGCAGCAGGTACAAGGAGCTCAAATGAGATTAATGGCGCCTAAATAGAGCACGTAAAGGAACAGTTACAAATCTAAGAAAAGGGAAAGAAAAGACTAGGAAAAAACAGAGAAAGAGCTTGTAGATGAAATTCTCTTCCAGGAACAGCAGGTTAAGAGAAATTACACAGGGAGCAGTTAAGCTTGTAACACGGGGGAGAATAGAAAAGAAAATGCAGTTTTATGAAGTGTGTTTGCCTAATCCAGCTAGCACTTTTATTTTATTTCTCTATTTGCTTCTTTTATTGGTAAAGTAAGTTTCAAGTGCATGCACAGGTATGACCGAGAGAGCCAGGGTATAATAATTTGAAGCGTTTGCACCAGCGCTAATGAAGGACGAGAGTTATAGCAAAGATATGAAAGGGGGAGCGATAATAAATATGTGATATGGCAATAGTGGCACCAAAATAAGCCACCTATTTATAAAACTGACATGGAAGAAATACTAAAGGTTAACTTCTGAAATTGTAGCCGATGTTAAAAAGATTCTCGTTGTCGGCAGGATTCGAACCTGCTCGGGGAGACCCCAATGGATTTCTAGTCTATCGCCTTAACCACTCGGCCACAACAACTGACTGCAAGGTGTGTGCACATAATCTGTATGCAAGTTTTCAAGGTGTCCCACAGCAAATTCCTGATATTCTGCAATGCACTTTTTAAAAATAAGGTTTTTTTCAGCAGGCACATTCTCTCCTAAAAACAAAAATTGCATGCGTATATCTCTAGTTTGGAATACCATAGGCTTGCATGCATACTCTCATGGGTCACTCAAGTTTTTTGGACCCTATTGCACTCTGTTTTCGTGCTGCTTTTAGTATATGTCCCATGTTAAAGAAGTCTACCATCTTTGAGTATTTGAGGCTCCTTTGTAAGTGCTTTATATTTTTTCCTTGAAGAGCTATATAATAAAGGGGTCCGGGAAGGATTGCATTTATGGAAGATAAAAGAAGGCCCACTTGTCTCACCAAATGCTGTAGAGAAACCTGATGTTTTACTCATGTTATCCTTAGTTCGTTTTTGTTAGACCTTGCATTCTTAAGGTGGTCCCAACCCCACCTTATTGCTTTTCACCTCCGCATTTTGCTGTATCTTTTTGTTGGCCTTAGGACTCTGATCACTTTATCGCTACTAATCAGTGCTGAAGTGCACGTGCTTCTTCCCTAATCATGTGTATGATTGGAGTATACCTAACTGACAGATTTAATTTACTTGAAAGCCCCTTGTAAAGTGGTATACCATATACCCAGGGACTGATTGTGCCGCCCAAAGAAATAGCATTTCAAACCTGTCTCAAGCCTGCTACTGCAGTGCCTGTGCTGCAGTGTACTGCCACTTCGACTTGGCATTTAAAACTACTTGCCAAGCCTTAAACTCCAATTTTATTACATATCAGTAACCCCTAAGGTAGGCCCTAGGTAGTCCTAGGGGCATCATGCTATGTAAGTAAAAGGTAAGACATGTACTGTGGTAGTTTGTATGTCCTAGTAGTATCAAACAGTCTATTACATTTTTCACTACTGTGAGGTCTGCCCCTCTCATAGGTTAGCATTGGGTATTCCCTTATACTTTTTGGGGGGTAATTCCATATCAGAGAGGAGAAGCTTTATTTATTTATTGATAAATCCTATCTACTGGTGAGGTTGGATTTAATCTTACTATTGTATAAATGCCATTTTTAGAGAGTGAGCATTTCTCTGCACTTACTGCTCTATTTGCATTGAAACCTGTCTTCGATTGACGTCTGGATTGGGCTGCGAGACAGCTACATATGTGCATTCCCTGTAGACAGCCACAACACAGGTCACTCAACTGCAACTGCATTCATCTGCATTCTGATTGGCCTGGGGGAGAGCTCCGCTCCCCTTACCGCAAATATGTTCAAGAACGATAATTTATGTCAGTAAGTACAGTATACCTACATCTTATAATCATGTGTGTTTAAATAATTTGTTGTTAGATCGTTTAAATATTGAAAAGGATCTGTTTTTAATAGACATTTTACAAAAACAACTGGTACATTTGGGAATTCTGTAAAAGAAAAACCCAACTGCCGTGACATTGCCAACCACAATGCCGTGACTCGGACTCGAACCGAGGTTGCTGCGGCCACAACGCAGAGTACTAACCACCATAAGATCACGGCGAGCTACTTGGGCTCAATAACGTACAGTGACATGAAGAAATTATAATTCGGAACACTCATGGCTACTCCTGTGATAGGCTGAATGTGTTCATTGCTTCCTCATTCCTTATACAAAGGCTTTATCTCCTCAGTGGTTGATAGGCTGAAACCGTTTCCTGGCCGCCTGCTTGTGAACTGGCAGGAGTCAAAGATCACACATACACTGGTGGGCCTGTGATGGGACACCAATGCAGAGAAACACACCTGGCGCAGATATTCTATTCTGTTTATTAGACCTGCATCTCCCCTGTACCTCCTCAAGCCATCTGTATGTGAAGCAAGAAAGAGTTAAGGAACGGTCCATCTACACTTTTATTGGGAGGATGCTGCCGTGAGCTCCTCCCAGCTAATCACACAAACAGCAGTAAAGCAAGATAACTACACAGTTAGGGGGGACTGCATGGTTAGGTTTTTGAGGAATTATTGAAACTGACCTCAGTGACCCATAATCAGAGCTGTGGCTAATGACTGCATGCCTAATTATGATGAAGCAAGCACCATGGCTCGTAGGGGCCCCACAACACACTTTTCTTAGCTCATTGAATTAAAGTATAAACTTCTGCCATGTGTGAGTGGTAAAGGCTTGTTAATTTTGTTGCTTTTCAAATTCACGTCTGACAACAAGACGAAGGAACATTGGGGCATCAGACGCTTTGGAAAGTAGCCACCAACCGCAGAGAAAGAGAGAAAGAGGGAAAAGACAGTATGAGGTGTGGAGAAAACAGCAGCAGGTACAAGGAGCTCAAATGAGATTAATGGCGCCTAAATAGAGCACGTAAAGGAACAGTTACAAATCTAAGAAAAGGGAAAGAAAAGACTAGGAAAAAACACAGAAAGAGCTTGTAGATGAAATTCTCTTCCAGGAACAGCAGGTTAAGAGAAAGTACACAGGGAGCAGTTAAGCTTGTAATACGGGGGAGAATAGAAAAGAAACTGCAGTTTTATGAAGTGTGTTTGCCTAATCCAGCTAGCACTTTTATTTTATTTCTCTATTTGCTTCTTTTATTGGTAAAGTAAGTTTCAAGTGCATGCACAGGTATGACCGAGAGAGCCAGGGTATAATAATTTGAAGCGTTTGCACCAGCGCTAATGAAGGACGAGAGTTATAGCAAAGATATGAAAGGGGGAGCGATAATAAATATGTGATATGGCAATAGTGACACCAAAATAAGCCACCTATTTATAAAACTGACATGGAAGAAATACTAAAGGTTAACTTCTGAAATTGTAGCCGATGTTAAAAAGATTCTAGTTGTCGGCAGGATTCGAACCTGCGCGTGGAGACCCCAATGGATTTCTAGTCCATCGCCTTAACCACTCGGCCACAACAACTGACTGCAAGGTATGTGCACATAATCTGTATGCAAGTTTTCAAGGTGTCCCACAGCAAATTCCTGATATTCTGCAATGCACTTTTTAAAAATAAGGTTTTTTTCAGCAGGCACATTCTCTCTAAAAAAGCAAAAATTGCATGCGTATATCTCTAGTTTGGAATACCATAGGCTTGCATGCATACTCTCATGGGTCACTCAAGTTTTTTGGACCCTATTGCACTCTGTTTTCGTGCTGCTTTTAGTATATGTCCCATATTAAAGAAGTCTACCATCTTTGTGTATTTGAGGCTCCTTTGTAAGTGCTTTATATTTTTTCCTTGAAGAGCTATATAATAAAGGGGTCCGGGAAGGATTGCATTTATGGAAGATAAAAGAAGGCCCACTTGTCTCACCAAATGCTGTAGAGAAACCTGATGTTTTACTCATGTTATCCTTAGTTCGTTTTTGTTAGACCTTGCATTCTTAAGGTGGTCCCAACCCCACCTTATTGCTTTTCACCTCCGCATTTTGCTGTATCTTTTTGTTGGCCTTAGGACTCTGATCACTTTATCGCTACTAATCAGTGCTGAAGTGCACGTGCTTCTTCCCTAATCATGTGTATAATTGGAGTATACCTGACTGACAGATTTAATTTACTTGAAAGCCCCTTGTAAAGTGGTATACCATATACCCAGGGACTGATTGTGCCGCCCAAAGAAATAGCATTTCAAACCTGTCTCAAGCCTGCTACTGCAGTGCCTGTGCTGCAGTGTACTGCCACTTCGACGTGGCATTTAAAACTACTTGCCAAGCCTTAAATTCCAATTTTATTACATATCAATAACCCCTAAGGTAGGCCCTAGGTAGTCCTAGGGGCATCATGCTATGTAAGTAAAAGGTAAGACATGTACTGTGGTAGTTTGTATGTCCTAGTAGTATCAAACAGTCTATTACATTTTTCACTACTGTGAGGTCTGCCCCTCTCATAGGTTAGCATTGGGTATTCCCTTATACTTTTTGGGGGGTAATTCCATATCAGAGAGGAGAAGCTTTATTTATTTATTGATAAATCCTATCTACTGGTGAGGTTGGATTTAATCTTACTATTGTATAAATGCCATTTTTAGAGAGTGAGCATTTCTCTGCACTTACTGCTCTATTTGCATTGAAACCTGTCTTCGATTGACGTCTGGATTGGGCTGCGAGACAGCTACATATGTGCATTCCCTGTAGACAGCCACAACACAGGTCACTCAACTGCAACTGCATTCATCTGCATTCTGATTGGCCTGGGGGAGAGCTCCGCTCCCCTTACCGCAAATATGTTCAAGAACGATAATTTATGTCAGTAAGTACAGTATACCTACATCTTATAATCATGTGTGTTTAAATAATTTGTTGTTAGATCGTTTAAATATTGAAAAGGATCTGTTTTTAATAGACATTTTACAAAAACAACTGGTACATTTGGGAAATCTGTAAAAGAAAAACCCAACTGCCGTGACATTGCAAACCACAATGCCGTGACTCGGATTCGAACCGAGGTTGCTGCGGCCACAACGCAGAGTACTAACCACTATACGATCACGGCGAGCTACTTGGGCTCAATAACGTACAGTGACATGAAGAAATTATAATTCGGAACACTCAGGGCTACTCCTGTGATAGGCTGAATGTGTTCATTGCTTCCTCATTCCTTATACAAAGGCTTTATCTCCTCAGTGGTTGATAGGCTGAAACCGTTTCCTGGCCGCCTGCTTGTGAACTGGCAGGAGTCAAAGATCACACATACACTGGTGGGCCTGTGATGGGACACCAATGCAGAGAAACACACCTGGCACAGATATTCTATTCTGTTTATTAGACCTGCATCTCCCCTGTACCTCCTCAAGCCATCTGTATGTGAAGCAAGAAAGAGTTAAGGAACGGTCCATCTACACTTTTATTGGGAGGATGCTGCCGTGAGCTCCTCCCAGCTAATCACACAAACAGCAGTAAAGCAAGATAACTACACAGTTAGGGGGGACTGCATGGTTAGGTTTTTGAGGAATTATTGAAACTGACCTCAGTGACCCATAATCAGAGCTGTGGCTAATGACTGCATGCCTAATTATGATGAAGCAAGCACCATGGCTCGTAGGGGCCCCACAACACACTTTTCTTAGCTCATTGAATTAAAGTATAAACTTCTGCCATGTGTGAGTGGTAAAGGCTTGTTAATTTTGTTGCTTTTCAAATTCACGTCTGACAACAAGACGAAGGAACATTGGGGCATCAGACGCTTTGGAAAGTAGCCACCAACCGCAGAGAAAGAGAGAAAGAGGGAAAAGACAGTATGAGGTGTGGAGAAAACAGCAGCAGGTACAAGGAGCTCAAATGAGATTAATGGCGCCTAAATAGAGCACGTAAAGGAACAGTTACAAATCTAAGAAAAGGGAAAGAAAAGACTAGGAAAAAACACAGAAAGAGCTTGTAGATGAAATTCTCTTCCAGGAACAGCAGGTTAAGAGAAATTACACAGGGAGCAGTTAAGCTTGTAACACGGGGGAGAATAGAAAAGAAACTGCAGTTTTATGAAGTGTGTTTGCCTAATCCAGCTAGCACTTTTATTTTATTTCTCTATTTGCTTCTTTTATTGGTAAAGTAAGTTTCAAGTGCATGCACAGGTATGACCGAGAGAGCCAGGGTATAATAATTTGAAGCGTTTGCACCAGCGCTAATGAAGGACGAGAGTTATAGCAAAGATATGAAAGGGGGAGCGATAATAAATATGTGATATGGCAATAGTGACACCAAAATAAGCCACCTATTTATAAAACTGACATGGAAGAAATACTAAAGGTTAACTTCTGAAATTGTAGCCGATGTTAAAAAGATTCTCGTTGTCGGCAGGATTCGAACCTGCTCGGGGAGACCCCAATGGATTTCTAGTCTATCGCCTTAACCACTCGGCCACAACAACTGACTGCAAGGTGTGTGCACATAATCTGTATGCAAGTTTTCAAGGTGTCCCACAGCAAATTCCTGATATTCTGCAATGCACTTTTTAAAAATAAGGTTTTTTTCAGCAGGCACATTCTCTCCTAAAAACAAAAATTGCATGCGTATATCTCTAGTTTGGAATACCATAGGCTTGCATGCATACTCTCATGGGTCACTCAAATTTTTTGGACCCTATTGCACTCTGTTTTCGTGCTGCTTTTAGTATATGTCCCATATTAAAGAAGTCTACCATCTTTGAGTATTTGAGGCTCCTTTGTAAGTGCTTTATATTTTTTCCTTGAAGAGCTATATAATAAAGGGGTCCGGGAAGGATTGCATTTATGGAAGATAAAAGAAGGCCCACTTGTCTCACCAAATGCTGTAGAGAAACCTGATGTTTTACTCATGTTATCCTTAGTTCGTTTTTGTTAGACCTTGCATTCTTAAGGTGGTCCCAACCCCACCTTATTGCTTTTCACCTCCGCATTTTGCTGTATCTTTTTGTTGGCCTTAGGACTCTGATCACTTTATCGCTACTAATCAGTGCTGAAGTGCACGTGCTTCTTCCCTAATCATGTGTATAATTGGAGTATACCTGACTGACAGATTTAATTTACTTGAAAGCCCCTTGTAAAGTGGTATACCATATACCCAGGGACTGATTGTGCCGCCCAAAGAAATAGCATTTCAAACCTGTCTCAAGCCTGCTACTGCAGTGCCTGTGCTGCAGTGTACTGCCACTTCGACTTGGCATTTAAAACTACTTGCCAAGCCTTAAACTCCAATTTTATTACATATCAGTAACCCCTAAGGTAGGCCCTAGGTAGTCCTAGGGGCATCATGCTATGTAAGTAAAAGGTAAGACATGTACTGTGGTAGTTTGTATGTCCTAGTAGTATCAAACAGTCTATTACATTTTTCACTACTGTGAGGTCTGCCCCTCTCATAGGTTAGCATTGGGTATTCCCTTATACTTTTTGGGGGGTAATTCCATATCAGAGAGGAGAAGCTTTATTTATTTATTGATAAATCCTATCTACTGGTGAGGTTGGATTTAATCTTACTATTGTATAAATGCCATTTTTAGAGAGTGAGCATTTCTCTGCACTTACTGCTCTATTTGCATTGAAACCTGTCTTCGATTGACGTCTGGATCGGGCTGCGAGACAGCTACATATGTGCATTCCCTGTAGACAGCCACAACACAGGTCACTCAACTGCAACTGCATTCATCTGC
>NW_028244321.1:325000-350000 GCF_964263255.1 Lissotriton vulgaris | reverse complement strand
TAGGCGACATTCTGCCTATGAGCTGGACTGATCACTCGCTCATTAAACTTTATATCAATAATGCCACAATAAGAAAGCCCAAGAATCATCCGCCACCACAATTCTCTTACCGAAACTGGAAAGCTTTAGATAAACTTAGCACCTCCACCAAAGTCTTCGAAGTTCAGGATAGATTCTCTCCCACTAGTTCAGTGGAAAACAATTATAGATCCTTTAGTTCGAGAATCACCTCCATTGCGGACTCGGTTGCCCCTCTAAAACATTGCAAACCCAAAGGTAGAGCACCTGCTCCCTGGTACAACGAGTCCCTCAAATCCCTCAAATCAGCCTGTAAACAGGCTGAGAGAAAGTGGAGACAAGGTTACTGCAATATCAACAAAGCCCGCTGGAAAAAGTTACTCCAGGACTACAAAACCGCCATTGCAGAAAGTAAGGCGAACTACTACTGCTCTACTATAGCCAATGCGGCCAATAGTTCTAAAAGTATATTTCAGATCCTGGACAATATCATGCATCCTGACTGTGTTAAAAACTCTATTCCCCCATCTCAGACCCTTTGTGACAGTCTCGCTCAGTTTTTTACTGATAAAATTGAGACTATCATCAATAATCTGGCAATGTCTCCGGCACATCTTCACTTGACTCCTCCTGAAGTTGGCTTCACCAATCCTGACTGTCCAAGGTTAGCCTGTCCTCCCCTGAATGAGCTCCTGGACTTCCCTCCTATCTCTCAAGTAGAGTTTGAGAAAGTTGCATTGGCCATCACCTCTGGATCCCCCCTTGACCCTCTGCCTCCGAAAATCTGGAAAGCTTGTGGGCACGAATTATTTCATACTTTACGGATGATTTGCAATCAATCCCTCAGGTGTGGTATCGTCCCCATTCCCTGGAAGCAAGCGCTCATCACCCCGCTATTAAAGAAACCCACGCTGAATCCAGAATGTCTGTCCAACTTTCGCCCTATATCACTTTTGCCATTCCCGGTGAAGGTACTCGAACGTTGGGTCAGCAACTGCCTCTCAAACCATCTCGAGCAGCACCACGTCTTAGACGAATTCCAATTCGGGTTTCGCCCGGCCCATGGCACTGAAACTGCTGTGCTCACTGCCATGGAGGAGCTTCGAATGCGTGCAGACAGGGGCCAAGCCGTGGCCTTGATTTTATTGGATCTGTCTGCCGCATTCGATACGGTCAATCATGGGATTTTGCTTGAGAGGTTAAGAGAGGCAGGGATCGCTGGTACGGCCCTGCTTTGGTTTTATTCATATCTTAGTGACAGACAACAGGCTGTATCCCTTCCCCCATACCAATCGGCCTTTTCCCCTGTCCCTCACGGTGTTCCTCAGGGCTCCTCTATTAGCCCGATTCTTTTTAATGTTTACCTGAAACCACTGGTTCTGCTAATCAAATCGCACAAGGTGACCACAGTAAATTATGCAGACGACACTCAGCTGTTGCTTTCTTGGGAGGGCGAAGAATCCATCCCCTTAGAAGCTTTTCACAACTGTCTAAGAGACACCGCTAGCTGGTTGCACCGGAATTCCCTCCAGTTCAACTCCGCGAAAACCGAGGTTTTGTTCTGTCCGGCGAGCCGCATTCCCTGCCCTCTGCCTGCTGAGTTCTGGCCCCCGGAAAACTCTAACAACCCACCACCCGTCACCAGTGTTCGCAATCTGGGCGTCATGCTAAACCACCAGCTGAGCATGGAAACGCAGGTCTCAAGAACAGTTGCTACCTGCTCAGCCCTCATGCGCTCACTGCGCAAGGTTCTGCCTCTTTTACCACCCCCGGCCCGAGCATTGATAGTCAGGTGTACTATTCTCAGTCGCCTTGACTACTGTAATGCTCTCCTGTTTGAATCCCCTGTGACACTACTGGACAGACTCCAACGAGTTCAGTCGGCAGCAGCCAAACTGGCTCTTGGTTGGACCAGAAGATCCTCTGCCACCGCTGCGCTGGCCGAGCTGCACTGGCTACCGCTGAAGCAGCGTATTGCCTTCAAGGCCCTCTGTCTGGTCTTCAAGGCACTACATGGTGCAGGACCTAGACCTCTCCAACGCCTGTTCTCGTGGTACACACCCACCAGAACACTTAGGTCTACAACTGCCTGCCTGGTGAAAGTCCCCAAATATAAGAAGTCCAGGATCGGAGGCAGATCTTTCAGAGTGGCTGCAGCTAAGCTGTGGAACAGTTTGCCGGCCGATGTCCGCCAAATCACTCATCTCCTACCCTTTAGGAAACGAATCAAAACTTGGCTCTTTCCTTCACCCCTTTAGCCTGCTAGTTAAAGTTCAACCTCCCTGTCTATAAACCCAGGAGTAGCCACCAGCGCCAGGATACCTGCAAGGTGACAGTTGCGCTTAATAAATGTTTTAAATAAATAAATAAATACACTTTTATTGGGAGGATGCTGCCGTGAGCTCCTCCCAGCTAATCACACAAACAGCAGTAAAGCAAGATAACTACACAGTTAGGGGGGACTGCATGGTTAGGTTTTTGAGGAATTATTGAAACTGACCTCAGTGACCCATAATCAGAGCTGTGGCTAATGACTGCATGCCTAATTATGATGAAGCAACTACCATAGCTCGTAGGGGCCCCACAACACACTTTTCTTAGCTCATTGAATTAAAGTATAAACTTCTGCCATGTGTGAGTGGTAAAGGCTTGTTAATTTTGTTGCTTTTCAAATTCACGTCTGACAACAAGACGAAGGAACATTGGGGCATCAGACGCTTTGGAAAGTAGCCACCAACCGCAGAGAAAGAGAGAAAGAGGGAAAAGACAGTATGAGGTGTGGAGAAAACAGCAGCAGGTACAAGGAGCTCAAATGAGATTAATGGCGCCTAAATAGAGCACGTAAAGGAACAGTTACAAATCTAAGAAAAGGGAAAGAAAAGACTAGGAAAAAACACAGAAAGAGCTTGTAGATGAAATTCTCTTCCAGGAACAGCAGGTTAAGAGTAATGACACAGGGAGCAGTTAAGCTTGTAACACGGGGGAGAATAGAAAAGAAACTGCAGTTTTATGAAGTGTGTTTGCCTAATCCAGCTAGCACTTTTATTTTATTTCTCTATTTGCTTCTTTTATTGGTAAAGTAAGTTTCAAGTGCATGCACAGGTATGACCGAGAGAGCCAGGGTATAATAATTTGAAGCGTTTGCACCAGCGCTAATGAAGGACGAGAGTTATAGCAAAGATATGAAAGGGGGAGCGATAATAAATATGTGATATGGCAATAGTGACACCAAAATAAGCCACCTATTTATAAAACTGACATGGAAGAAATACTAAAGGTTAACTTCTGAAATTGTAGCCGATGTTAAAAAGATTCTCGTTGTCGGCAGGATTCGAACCTGCGCGGGGAGACCCCAATGGATTTCTAGTCCATCGCCTTAACCACTCGGCCACAACAACTGACTGCAAGGTGTGTGCACATAATCTGTATGCAAGTTTTCAAGGTGTCCCACAGCAAATTCCTGATATTCTGCAATGCACTTTTTAAAAATAAGGTTTTTTTCAGCAGGCACATTCTCTCCTAAAAACAAAAATTGCATGCGTATATCTCTAGTTTGGAATACCATAGGCTTGCATGCATACTCTCATGGGTCACTCAAATTTTTTGGACCCTATTGCACTCTGTTTTCGTGCTGCTTTTAGTATATGTCCCATATTAAAGAAGTCTACCATCTTTGAGTATTTGAGGCTCCTTTGTAAGTGCTTTATATTTTTTCCTTGAAGAGCTATATAATAAAGGGGTCCGGGAAGGATTGCATTTATGGAAGATAAAAGAAGGCCCACTTGTCTCACCAAATGCTGTAGAGAAACCTGATGTTTTACTCATGTTATCCTTAGTTCGTTTTTGTTAGACCTTGCATTCTTAAGGTGGTCCCAACCCCACCTTATTGCTTTTCACCTCCGCATTTTGCTGTATCTTTTTGTTGGCCTTAGGACTCTGATCACTTTATCGCTACTAATCAGTGCTGAAGTGCACGTGCTTCTTCCCTAATCATGTGTATAATTGGAGTATACCTGACTGACAGATTTAATTTACTTGAAAGCCCCTTGTAAAGTGGTATACCATATACCCAGGGACTGATTGTGCCGCCCAAAGAAATAGCATTTCAAACCTGTCTCAAGCCTGCTACTGCAGTGCCTGTGCTGCAGTGTACTGCCACTTCGACTTGGCATTTAAAACTACTTGCCAAGCCTTAAACTCCAATTTTATTACATATCAGTAACCCCTAAGGTAGGCCCTAGGTAGTCCTAGGGGCATCATGCTATGTAAGTAAAAGGTAAGACATGTACTGTGGTAGTTTGTATGTACTAGTAGTATCAAACAGTCTATTACATTTTTCACTACTGTGAGGTCTGCCCCTCTCATAGGTTAGCATTGGGTATTCCCTTATACTTTTTGGGGGGTAATTCCATATCAGAGAGGAGAAGCTTTATTTATTTATTGATAAATCCTATCTACTGGTGAGGTTGGATTTAATCTTACTATTGTATAAATGCCATTTTTAGAGAGTGAGCATTTCTCTGAACTTACTGCTCTATTTGCATTGAAACCTGTCTTCGATTGACGTCTGGATTGGGCTGCGAGACAGCTACATATGTGCATTCCCTGTAGACAGCCACAACACAGGTCACTCAACTGCAACTGCATTCATCTGCATTCTGATTAGCCTGGGGGAGAGCTCCGCTCCCCTTACCGCAAATATGTTCAAGAACGATAATTTATGTCAGTAAGGACAGTATACCTACATCTTATAATCATGTGTGTTTAAATAATTTGTTGTTAGATCGTTTAAATATTGAAAAGGATCTGTTTTTAATAGACATTTTACAAAAACAACTGGTACATTTGGGAATTCTGTAAAGGAAAAACCCAACTGCCGTGACATTGCCAACCACAATGCCGTGACTAGGATTCGAACCGAGGTTGCTGCGGCTACATCGCAGAGTACTAACCACTATACGATCACGTCGAGCTACTTGGGCTCAATAACGTACAGTGACATGAAGAAATTATAATTCGGAACACTCAGGGCTACTCCTGTGATAGGCTGAATGTGTTCATTGCTTCCTCATTCCTTATACAAAGGCTTTATCTCCTCAGTGGTTGATAGGCTGAAACCATTTCCTGGCCGCCTGCTTGTGAACTGGCAGGAGTCAAAGATCACACATACACTGGTGGGCCTGTGATGGGACACCAATGCAGAGAAACACACCTGGCGCAGATATTCTATTCTGTTTATTAGACCTGCATCTCCCCTGTACCTCCTCAAGCCATCTGTATGTGAAGCAAGAAAGAGTTAAGGAACGGTCCATCTACACTTTTATTGGGAGGATGGTGCCGTGAGCTCCTCCCAGCTAATCACACAAACAGCAGTAAAGCAAGATAACTACACAGTTAGGGGGGACTGCATGGTTAGGTTTTTGAGGAATTATTGAAACTGACCTCAGTGACCCATAATCAGAGCTGTGGCTAATAACTGCATGCCTAATTATGATGAAGCAAGCACCATAGCTCGTAGGGGCCCCACAACACACTTTTCTTAGCTCATTGAATTAAAGTATAAACTTCTGCCATGTGTGAGTGGTAAAGGCTTGTTAATTTTGTTGCTTTTCAAATTCACGTCTGACAACAAGACGAAGGAACATTGGGGCATCAGACGCTTTGGAAAGTAGCCACCAACCGCAGAGAAAGAGAGAAAGAGGGAAAAGACAGTATGAGGTGTGGAGAAAACAGCAGCAGGTACAAGGAGCTCAAATGAGATTAATGGCGCCTAAATAGAGCACGTAAAGGAAAAGTTACAAATCTAAGAAAAGGGAAAGAAAAGACTAGGAAAAAACACAGAAAGAGCTTGTAGATGAAATTCTCTTCCAGGAACAGCAGGTTAAGAGAAATTACACAGGGAGCAGTTAAGCTTGTAACACGGGGGAGAATAGAAAAGAAAATGCAGTTTTATGAAGTGTGTTTGCCTAATCCAGCTAGCACTTTTATTTTATTTCTCTATTTGCTTCTTTTATTGGTAAAGTAAGTTTCAAGTGCATGCACAGGTATGACCGAGAGAGCCAGGGTATAATAATTTGAAGCGTTTGCACCAGCGCTAATGAAGGACGAGAGTTATAGCAAAGATATGAAAGGGGGAGCGATAATAAATATGTGATATGGCAATAGTGACACCAAAATAAGCCACCTATTTATAAAACTGACATGGAAGAAATACTAAAGGTTAACTTCTGAAATTGTAGCCGATGTTAAAAAGATTCTCGTTGTCGGCAGGATTCGAACCTGCGCGGGGAGATCCCAATGGATTTCTAGTCCATCGCCTTAACCACTCGGCCACAACAACTGACTGCAAGGTGTGTGCACATAATCTGTATGCAAGTTTTCAAGGTGTCCCACAGCAAATTCCTGATATTCTGCAATGCACTTTTTAAAAATAAGGTTTTTTTCAGCAGGCACATTCTCTCCTAAAAACAAAAATTGCATGCGTATATCTCTAGTTTGGAATACCATAGGCTTGCATGCATACTCTCATGGGTCACTCAAGTTTTTTGGACCCTATTGCACTCTGTTTTCGTGCTGCTTTTAGTATATGTCCCATATTAAAGAAGTCTACCATCTTTGAGTATTTGAGGCTCCTTTGTAAGTGCTTTATATTTTTTCCTTGAAGAGCTATATAATAAAGGGGTCCGGGAAGGATTGCATTTATGGAAGATAAAAGAAGGCCCACTTGTTTCACCAAATGCTGTAGAGAAACCTGATGTTTTACTCATGTTATCCTTAGTTCGTTTTTGTTAGACCTTGCATTCTTAAGGTGGTCCCAACCCCACCTTATTGCTTTTCACCTCCGCATTTTGCTGTATCTTTTTGTTGGCCTTAGGACTCTGATCACTTTATCGCTACTAATCAGTGCTGAAGTGCACGTGCTTCTTCCCTAATCATGTGTATAATTGGAGTATACCTGACTGACAGATTTAATTTACTTGAAAGCCCCTTGTAAAGTGGTATACCATATACCCAGGGACTGATTGTGCCGCCCAAAGAAATAGCATTTCAAACCTGTCTCAAGCCTGCTACTGCAGTGCGTCTGCTGTATTGTACTGCCACTTCGACTTGGCATTTAAAACTACTTGCCAAGCCTTAAACTCCAATTTTATTACATATCAGTAACCCCTAAGGTAGGCCCTAGGTAGTCCTAGGGGCATCATGCTATGTAAGTAAAAGGTAAGACATGTACTGTGGTAGTTTGTATGTCCTAGTAGTATCAAACAGTCTATTACATTTTTCACTACTGTGAGGTCTGCCCCTCTCATAGGTTAGCATTGGGTATTCCCTTATACTTTTTGGGGGGTAATTCCATATCAGAGAGGAGAAGCTTTATTTATTTATTGATAAATCCTATCTACTGGTGAGGTTGGATTTAATCTTACTATTGTATAAATGCCATTTTTAGAGAGTGAGCATTTCTCTGCACTTACTTCTCTAATTGCATTGAAACCTGTCTTCGATTGACGTCTGGATTGGGCTGCGAGACAGCTACATATGTGCATTCCCTGTAGACAGCCACAACACAGGTCACTCAACTGCAACTGCATTCATCTGCATTCTGATTGGCCTGGGGGAGAGCTCCGCTCCCCTTACCGCAAATATGTTCAAGAACGATAATTTATGTCAGTAAGGACAGTATACCTACATCTTATAATCATGTGTGTTTAAATAATTTGTTGTTAGATCGTTTAAATATTGAAAAGGATCTGTTTTTAATAGACATTTTACAAAAAACAACTGGTACATTTGGGAATTCTGTAAAGGAAAAACCCAACTGCCGTGACATTGCCAACCACAATGCCGTGACTCGGATTCGAACCGAGGTTGCTGCGGCCACAACGCAGAGTACTAACCACTATACGATCACGGCGAGCTACTTGGGCTCAATAACGTACAGTGACATGAAGAAATTATAATTCGGAACACTCAGGGCTACTCCTGTGATAGGCTGAATGTGTTCATTGCTTCCTCATTCCTTATACAAAGGCTTTATCTCCTCAGTGGTTGATAGGCTGAAACCGTTTCCTGGCCGCCTGCTTGTGAACTGGCAGGAGTCAAAGATCACACATACACTGGTGGGCCTGTGATGGGACACCAATGCAGAGAAACACACCTGGCGCAGATATTCTATTCTGTTTATTAGACCTGCATCTCCCCTGTACCTCCTCAAGCCATCTGTATGTGAAGCAAGAAAGAGTTAAGGAACGGTCCATCTACACTTTTATTGGGAGGATGCTGCCGTGAGCTCCTCCCAGCTAATCACACAAACAGCAGTTAAGCAAGATAACTACACAGTTAGGGGGGACTGCATGGTTAGGTTTTTGAGGAATTATTGAAACTGACCTCAGTGACCCATAATCAGAGCTGTGGCTAATGACTGCATGCCTAATTATGATGAAGCAAGTACCATAGCTCGTAGGGGCCCCACAACACACTTTTCTTAGCTCATTGAATTAAAGTATAAACTTCTGCCATGTGTGAGTGGTAAAGGCTTGTTAATTTTGTTGCTTTTCAAATTCACGTCTGACAACAAGACGAAGGAACATTGGGGCATCAGACGCTTTGGAAAGTAGCCACCAACCGCAGAGAAAGAGAGAAAGAGGGAAAAGACAGTATGAGGTGTGGAGAAAACAGCAGCAGGTACAAGGAGCTCAAATGAGATTAATGGCGCCTAAATAGAGCACGTAAAGGAACAGTTACAAATCTAAGAAAAGGGAAAGAAAAGACTAGGAAAAAACACAGAAAGAGCTTGTAGATGAAATTCTCTTCCAGGAACAGCAGGTTAAGAGAAATTACACAGGGAGCAGTTAAGCTTGTAACACGGGGGAGAATAGAAAAGAAAATGCAGTTTTATGAAGTGTGTTTGCCTAATCCAGCTAGCACTTTTATTTTATTTCTCTATTTGCTTCTTTTATTGGTAAAGTAAGTTTCAAGTGCATGCACAGGTATGACCGAGAGAGCCAGGGTATAATAATTTGAAGCGTTTGCACCAGCGCTAATGAAGGACGAGAGTTATAGCAAAGATATGAAAGGGGGAGCGATAATAAATATGTGATATGGCAATAGTGACACCAAAATAAGCCACCTATTTATAAAACTGACATGGAAGAAATACTAAAGGTTAACTTCTGAAATTGTAGCCGATGTTAAAAAGATTCTCGTTGTCGGCAGGATTCGAACCTGCGCGGGGAGACCCCAATGGATTTCTAGTCCATCGCCTTAACCACTCGGCCACAACAACTGACTGCAAGGTGTGTGCACATAATCTGTATGCAAGTTTTCAAGGTGTCCCACAGCAAATTCCTGATATTCTGCAAAGCACTTTTTAAAAATAAGGTTTTTTTCAGCAGGCACATTCTCTCCTAAAAACAAAAATTGCATGCGTATATCTCTAGTTTGGAATACCATAGGCTTGCATGCATACTCTCATGGGTCACTCAAGTTTTTTGGACCCTATTGCACTCTGTTTTCGTGCTGCTTTTAGTATATGTCCCATATTAAAGAAGTCTACCATCTTTGAGTATTTGAGGCTCCTTTGTAAGTGCTTTATATTTTTTCCTTGAAGAGCTATATAATAAAGGGGTCCGGGAAGGATTGCATTTATGGAAGATAAAAGAAGGCCCACTTGTCTCACCAAATGCTGTAGAGAAACCTGATGTTTTACTCATGTTATCCTTAGTTCGTTTTTGTTAGACCTTGCATTCTTAAGGTGGTCCCAACCCCACCTTATTGCTTTTCACCTCCGCATTTTGCTGTATCTTTTTGTTGGCCACGGACTCTGATCACTTTATCGCTACTAATCAGTGCTGAAGTGCATGTGCTTCTTCCCTAATCATGTGTATAATTGGAGTATACCTGACTGACAGATTTAATTTACTTGAAAGCCCCTTGTAAAGTGGTATACCATATACCCAGGGACTGATTGTGCCGCCCAAAGAAATAGCATTTCAAACCTGTCTCAAGCCTGCTACTGCAGTGCCTGTGCTGCAGTGTACTGCCACTTCGACTTGACATTTAAAACTACTTGCCAAGCCTTAAACTCCAATTTTATTGCATATCAGTAACCCCTAAGGTAGGCCCTAGGTAGTCCTAGGGGCATCATGCTATGTAAGTAAAAGGTAAGACATGTGCTGTGGTAGTTTGTATGTCCTAGTAGTATCAAACAGTCTATTACATTTTTCACTACTGTGAGGTCTGCCCCTCTCATAGGTTAGCATTGGGTATTCCCTTATACTTTTTGGGGGGTAATTCCATATCAGAGAGGAGAAGCTTTATTTATTTATTGATAAATCCTATCTACTGGTGAGGTTGGATTTAATCTTACTATTGTATAAATGCCATTTTTAGAGAGTGAGCATTTCTCTGCACTTACTGCTCTATTTGCATTGAAACCTGTCTTCGATTGACGTCTGGATTGGGCTGCGAGACAGCTACATATGTGCATTCCCTGTAGACAGCCACAACACAGGTCACTCAACTGCAACTGCATTCATCTGCATTCTGATTGGCCTGGGGGAGAGCTCCGCTCCCCTTATCGCAAATATGTTCAAGAACGATAATTTATGTCAGTAAGTACAGTATACCTACATCTTATAATCATGTGTGTTTAAATAATTTGTTGTTAGATCGTTTAAATATTGAAAAGGATCTGTTTTTAATAGACATTTTACAAAAACAACTGGTACATTTGGGAATTCTGTAAAGGAAAAACCCCACTGCCGTGACATTGCCAACCACAATGCAGTGACTCGGATTCGAACCGAGGTTGCTGCGGCCACAACGCAGAGTACTAACCACTATACGATCACGGCGAGCTACTTGGGCTCAATAACGTACAGTGACATGAAGAAATTATAATTCGGAACACTCAGGGCTACTCCTGTGATAGGGTGAATGTGTTCATTGCTTCCTCATTCCTTATACAAAGGCTTTATCTCCTCAGTGGTCGATAGGCTGAAACCGTTTCCTGGCCGCCTGCTTGTGAACTGGCAGGAGTCAAAGATCACACATACACTGGTGGGCCTGTGATGGGACACCAATGCAGAGAAACACACCTGGCGCAGATATTCTATTCTGTTTATTAGACCTGCATCTCCCCTGTACCTCCTCAAGCCATCTGTATGTGAAGCAAGAAAGAGTTAAGGAACGGTCCATCTACACTTTTATTGGGAGGATGCTGCCGTGAGCTCCTCCCAGCTAATCACACAAACAGCAGTAAAGCAAGATAACTACACAGTTAGGGGGGACTGCATGGTTAGGTTTTTGAGGAATTATTGAAACTGACCTCAGTGACCCATAATCAGAGCTGTGGCTAATGACTGCATGCCTAATTATGATGAAGCAAGCACCATGGCTCGTAGGGGCCCCACAACACACTTTTCTTAGCTCAGTGAATTAAAGTATAAACTTCTGCCATGTGTGAGTGGTAAAGGCTTGTTAATTTTGTTGCTTTTCAAATTCACGTCTGACAACAAGACGAAGGAACATTGGGGCATCAGACGCTTTGGAAAGTAGCCACCAACCGCAGAGAAAGAGAGAAAGAGGGAAAAGACAGTATGAGGTGTGGAGAAAACAGCAGCAGGTACAAGGAGCTCAAATGAGATTAATGGCGCCTAAATAGAGCACGTAAAGGAACAGTTACAAATCTAAGAAAAGGGAAAGAAAAGACTAGGAAAAAACACAGAAAGAGCTTGTAGATGAAATTCTCTTCCAGGAACAGCAGGTTAAGAGAAATTACACAGGGAGCAGTTAAGCTTGTAACACGGGGGAGAATAGAAAAGAAAATGCAGTTTTATGAAGTGTGTTTGCCTAATCCAGCTAGCACTTTTATTTTATTTCTCTATTTGCTTCTTTTATTGGTAAAGTAAGTTTCAAGTGCATGCACAGGTATGACCGAGAGAGCCAGGGTATAATAATTTGAAGCGTTTGCATCAGCGCTAATGAAGGACGAGAGTTATAGCAAAGATATGAAAGGGGGAGCGATAATAAATATGTGCTATGGCAATAGTGACACCAAAATAAGCCACCTATTTATAAAACTGACATGGAAGAAATACTAAAGGTTAACTTCTGAAATTGTAGCCGATGTTAAAAAGATTCTCGTTGTCGGCAGGATTCGAACCTGCGCGGGGAGACCCCAATGGATTTCTAGTCCATCGCCTTAACCACTCGGCCACAACACCTGACTGCAAGGTGTGTGCACATAATCTGTATGCAAGTTTTGAAGGTGTCCCACAGCAAATTCCTGATATTCTGCAATGCACTTTTTAAAAATAAGGTTTTTTTCAGCAGGCACATTCTCTCCTAAAAACAAAAATTGCATGCGTATATCTCTAGTTTGGAATACCATAGGCTTGCATGCATACTCTCATGGGTCACTCAAGTTTTTTGGACCCTATTGCACTCTGTTTTCGTGCTGCTTTTAGTATATGTCCCATATTAAAGAAGTCTACCATCTTTGAGTATTTGAGGCTCCTTTGTAAGTGCTTTATATTTTTTCCTTGAAGAGCTATATAATAAAGGGGTCCGGGAAAGATTGCATTTATGGAAGATAAAAGAAGGCCCACTTGTCTCACCAAATGCTGTAGAGAAACCTGATGTTTTACTCATGTTATCCTTAGTTCGTTTTTGTTAGACCTTGCATTCTTAAGGTGGTCCCAACCCCACCTTATTGCTTTTCACCTCCGCATTTTGCTGTATCTTTTTGTTGGCCTTAGGACTCTGATCACTTTATCGCTACTAATCAGTGCTGAAGTGCACGTGCTTCTTCCCTAATCATGTGTATAATTGGAGTATACCTGACTGACAGATTTAATTTACTTGAAAGCCCCTTGTAAAGTGGTATACCATATACCCAGGGACTGATTGTGCCGCCCAAAGAAATAGCATTTCAAACCTGTCTCAAGCCTGCTACTGCAGTGCCTGTGCTGCAGTGTACTGCCACTTCGACTTGGCATTTAAAACTACTTGCCAAGCCTTAAATTCCAATTTTATTACATATCAGTAACCCCTAAGGTAGGCCCTAGGTAGTCCTAGGGGCATCATGCTATGTAAGTAAAAGGTAAGACATGTACTGTGGTAGTTTGTATGTCCTAGTAGTATCAAACAGTCTATTACATTTTTCACTACTGTGAGGTCTGCCCCTCTCATAGGTTAGCATTGGGTATTCCCTTATACTTTTTGGGGGGTAATTCCATATCAGAGAGGAGAAGCTTTATTTATTTATTGATAAATCCTATCTACTGGTGAGGTTGGATTTAATCTTACTATTGTATAAATGCCATTTTTAGAGAGTGAGCATTTCTCTGCACTTACTGCTCTATTTGCATTGAAACCTGTCTTCGATTGACGTCTGGATTGGGCTGCGAGACAGCTACATATGTGCATTCCCTGTAGACAGCCACAACACAGGTCACTCAACTGCAACTGCATTCATCTGCATTCTGATTGGCCTGGGGGAGATCTCCGCTCTCCTTACCGCAAATATGTTCAAGAACGATAATTTATGTCAGTAAGTACAGTATGCCTACATCTTATAATCATGTGTGTTTAAATAATTTGTTGTTAGATCGTTTAAATATTGAAAAGGATCTGTTTTTAATAGACATTTTACAAAAACAACTGGTACATTTGGGAATTCTGTAAAGGAAAAACCCAACTGCCGTGACATTGCCAACCACAATGCCTTGACTCGGATTCGAACTGAGGTTGCTGCGGCCACAACGCAGAGTACTAACCACTATACGATCACGGCGAGCTACTTGGGCTCAATAACGTACAATGACATGAAGAAATTATAATTCGGAACACTCAGGGCTACTCCTGTGATAGGCTGAATGTGTTCATTGCCTCCTCATTCCTTATACAAAGGCTTTATCTCCTCAGTGGTTGATAGGCTGAAACCGTTTCCTGGCCGCCTGCTTGTGAACTGGCAGGAGTCAAAGATCACACATACACTGGTGGGCCTGTGATGGGACACCAATGCAGAGAAACACACCTGGCGCAGATATTCTATTCTGTTTATTAGACCTGCATCTCCCCTGTACCTCCTCAAGCCATCTGTATGTGAAGCAAGAAAGAGTTAAGGAACGGTCCATCTACACTTTTATTGGGAGGATGCTGCCGTGAGCTCCTCCCAGCTAATCACACAAACAGCAGTAAAGCAAGATAACTACACAGTTAGGGGGGACTGCATGGTTAGGTTTTTGAGGAATTATTGAAACTGACCTCAGTGACCCATAATCAGAGCTGTGGCTAATGACTGCATGCCTAATTATGATGAAGCAAGCACCATGGCTCGTAGGGGCCCCACAACACACTTTTCTTAGCTCATTGAATTAAAGTATAAACTTCTGCCATGTGTGAGTGGTAAAGGCTTGTTATTTTTGTTGCTTTTCAAATTCACGTCTGACAACAAGACGAAGGAACATTGGGGCATCAGACGCTTTGGAAAGTAGCCACCAACCGCAGAGAAAGAGAGAAAGAGGGAAAAGACAGTATGAGGTGTGGAGAAAACAGCAGCAGGTACAAGGAGCTCAAATGAGATTAATGGCGCCTAAATAGAGCACGTAAAGGAACAGTTACAAATCTAAGAAAAGGGAAAGAAAAGACTAGGAAAAAACACAGAAAGAGCTTGTAGATGAAATTCTCTTCCAGGAACAGCAGGTTAAGAGAAATTACACAGGGAGCAGTTAAGCTTGTAACACGGGGGAGAATAGAAAAGAAAATGCAGTTTTATGAAGTGTGTTTGCCTAATCCAGCTAGCACTTTTATTTTATTTCTCTATTTGCTTCTTTTATTGGTAAAGTAAGTTTCAAGTGCATGCACAGGTATGACCGAGAGAGCCAGGGTATAATAATTTGAAGCGTTTGCACCAGCGCTAATGAAAGACGAGAGTTATAGCAAAGATATGAAAGGGGGAGCGATAATAAATATGTGATATGGCAATAGTGACACCAAAATAAGCCACCTATTTATAAAACTGACATGGAAGAAATACTAAAGGTTAACTTCTGAAATTGTAGCCGATGTTAAAAAGATTCTCGTTGTCGGCAGGATTCGAACCTGCGCGGGGAGACCCCAATGGATTTCTAGTCCATCGCCTTAACCACTCGGCCACAACAACTGACTGCAAGGTGTGTGCACATAATCTGTATGCAAGTTTTCAAGGTGTCCCACAGCAAATTCCTGATATTCTGCAATGCACTTTTTAAAAATAAGGTTTTTTTCAGCAGGCACATTCTCTCCTAAAAACAAAAATTGCATGCGTATATCTCTAGTTTGGAATACCATAGGCTTGCATGCATACTCTCATGGGTCACTCAAGTTTTTTGGACCCTATTGCACTCTGTTTTCGTGCTGCTTTTAGTATATGTCCCATGTTAAAGAAGTCTACCATCTTTGAGTATTTGAGGCTCCTTTGTAAGTGCTTTATATTTTTTCCTTGAAGAGCTATATAATAAAGGGGTCCGGGAAGGATTGCATTTATGGAAGATAAAAGAAGGCCCACTTGTCTCACCAAATGCTGTAGAGAAACCTGATGTTTTACTCATGTTATCCTTAGTTCGTTTTTGTTAGACCTTGCATTCTTAAGGTGGTCCCAACCCCACCTTATTGCTTTTCACCTCCGCATTTTGCTGTATCTTTTTGTTGGCCTTAGGACTCTGATCACTTTATCGCTACTAATCAGTGCTGAAGTGCACGTGCTTCTTCCCTAATCATGTGTATAATTGGAGTATACCTGACTGACAGATTTAATTTACTTGAAAGCCCCTTGTAAAGTGGTATACCATATACCCAGGGACTGATTGTGCCGCCCAAAGAAATAGCATTTCAAACCTGTCTCAAGCCTGCTACTGCAGTGCCTGTGCTGCAGTGTACTGCCACTTCGACTTGGCATTTAAAACTACTTGCCAAGCCTTAAACTCCAATTTTCTTACATATCAGTAACCCCTAAGGTAGGCCCTAGGTAGTCCTAGGGGCATCATGCTATGTAAGTAAAAGGTAAGACATGTACTGTGGTAGTTTGTATGTCCTAGTAGTATCAAACAGTCTATTACATTTTTCACTACTGTGAGGTCTGCCCCTCTCATAGGTTAGCATTGGGTATTCCCTTATACTTTTTGGGGGGTAATTCCATATCAGAGAGGAGAAGCTTTATTTATTTATTGATAAATCCTATCTACTGGTGAGGTTGGATTTAATCTTACTATTGTATAAATGCCATTTTTAGAGAGTGAGCATTTCTCTGCACTTACTGCTCTATTTGCATTGAAACCTGTCTTCGATTGACGTCTGGATTGGGCTGCGAGACAGCTACATATGTGCATTCCCTGTAGACAGCCACAACACAGGTCACTCAACTGCAACTGCATTCATCTGCATTTTGATTGGCCTGGGGGAGAGCTCCGCTCCCCTTACCGCAAATATGTTCAAGAACGATAATTTATGTCAGTAAGTACAGTATACCTACATCTTATAATCATGTGTGTTTAAATAATTTGTTGTTAGATCGTTTAAATATTGAAAAGGATCTGTTTTTAATAGACATTTTACAAAAACAACTGGTACATTTGGGAATTCTGTAAAAGAAAAACCCAACTGCCGTGACATTGCCAACCACAATGCCGTGACTCGGACTCAAACCGAGGTTGCTGCGGCCACAACGCAGAGTACTAACCACTATAAGATCACGGCGAGCTACTTGGGCTCAATAACGTACAGTGACATGAAGAAATTATAATTCGGAACACTCAGGGCTACTCCTGTGATAGGCTGAATGTGTTCATTGCTTCCTCATTCCTTATACAAAGGCTTTATCTCCTCAGTGGTTGATAGGCTGAAACCGTTTCCTGGCCGCCTGCTTGTGAACTGGCAGGAGTCAAAGATCACACATACACTGGTGGGCCTGTGATGGGACACCAATGCAGAGAAACACACCTGGCGCAGATATTCTATTCTGTTTATTAGACCTGCATCTCCCCTGTACCTCCTCAAGCCATCTGTATGTGAAGCAAGAAAGAGTTAAGGAACGGTCCATCTACACTTTTATTGGGAGGATGCTGCCGTGAGCTCCTCCCAGCTAATCACACAAACAGCAGTAAAGCAAGATAACTACACAGTTAGGGGGGGCTGCATGGTTAGGTTTTTGAGGAATTATTGAAACTGACCTCAGTGACCCATAATCAGAGCTGTGGCTAATGACTGCATGCCTAATTATGATGAAGCAAGCACCATGGCTCGTAGGGGCCCCACAACACACTTTTCTTAGCTCATTGAATTAAAGTATAAACTTCTGCCATGTGTGAGTGGTAAAGGCTTGTTAATTTTGTTGCTTTTCAAATTCACGTCTGACAACAAGACGAAGGAACATTGGGGCATCAGACGCTTTGGAAAGTAGCCACCAACCGCAGAGAAAGAGAGAAAGAGGGAAAAGACAGTATGAGGTGTGGAGAAAACAGCAGCAGGTACAAGGAGCTCAAATGAGATTAATGGCGCCTAAATAGAGCACGTAAAGGAACAGTTACAAATCTAAGAAAAGGGAAAGAAAAGACTAGGAAAAAACACAGAAAGAGCTTGTAGATGAAATTCTCTTCCAGGAACAGCAGGTTAAGAGAAATTACACAGGGAGCAGTTAAGCTTGTAACACGGGGGAGAATAGAAAAGAAACTGCAGTTTTATGAAGTGTGTTTGCCTAATCCAGCTAGCACTTTTATTTTATTTCTCTATTTGCTTCTTTTATTGGTAAAGTAAGTTTCAAGTGCATGCACAGGTATGACCGAGAGAGCCAGGGTATAATAATTTGAAGCGTTTGCACCAGCGCTAATGAAGGACGAGAGTTATAGCAAAGATATGAAAGGGGGAGCGATAATAAATATGTGATATGGCAATAGTGACACCAAAATAAGCCACCTATTTATAAAACTGACATGGAAGAAATACTAAAGGTTAACTTCTGAAATTGTAGCCGATGTTAAAAAGATTCTAGTTGTCGGCAGGATTCGAACCTGCGCGTGGAGACCCCAATGGATTTCTAGTCCATCGCCTTAACCACTCGGCCACAACAACTGACTGCAAGGTATGTGCACATAATCTGTATGCAAGTTTTCAAGGTGTCCCACAGCAAATTCCTGATATTCTGCAATGCACTTTTTAAAAATAAGTTTTTTTTCAGCAGGCACATTCTCTCTAAAAAAGCAAAAATTGCATGCGTATATCTCTAGTTTGGAATACCATAGGCTTGCATGCATACTCTCATGGGTCACTCAAGTTTTTTGGACCCTATTGCACTCTGTTTTCGTGCTGCTTTTAGTATATGTTCCATATTAAAGAAGTCTACCATCTTTGAGTATTTGAGGCTCCTTTGTAAGTGCTTTATATTTTTTCCTTGAAGAGCTATATAATAAAGGGGTCCGGGAAGGATTGCATTTATGGAAGATAAAAGAAGGCCCACTTGTCTCACCAAATGCTGTAGAGAAACCTGATGTTTTACTCATGTTATCCTTAGTTCGTTTTTGTTAGACCTTGCATTCTTAAGGTGGTCCCAACCCCACCTTCTTGCTTTTCACCTCCGCATTTTGCTGTATCTTTTTGTTGGCCTTAGGACTCTGATCACTTTATCGCTACTAATCAGTGCTGAAGTGCACGTGCTTCTTCCCTAATCATGTGTATAATTGGAGTATACCTGACTGACAGATTTAATTTACTTGAAAGCCCCTTGTAAAGTGGTATACCATATACCCAGGGACTGATTGTGCCGCCCAAAGAAATAGCATTTCAAACCTGTCTCAAGCCTGCTACTGCAGTGCCTGTGCTGCAGTGTACTGCCACTTCGACTTGGCATTTAAATCTACTTGCCAAGCCTTAAACTCCAATTTTCTTACATATCAGTAACCCCTAAGGTAGGCCCTAGGTAGTCCTAGGGGCATCATGCTATGTAAGTAAAAGGTAAGACATGTACTGTGGTAGTTTGTATGTCCTAGTAGTATCAAACAGTCTATTACATTTTTCACTACTGTGAGGTCTGCCCCTCTCATAGGTTAGCATTGGGTATTCCCTTATACTTTTTGGGGGGTAATTCCATATCAGAGAGGAGAAGCTTTATTTATTTATTGATAAATCCTATCTACTGGTGAGGTTGGATTTAATCTTACTATTGTATAAATGCCATTTTTAGAGAGTGAGCATTTCTCTGCACTTACTGCTCTATTTGCATTGAAACCTGTCTTCGATTGACGTCTGGATTGGGCTGCGAGACAGCTACATATGTGCATTCCCTGTAGACAGCCACAACACAGGTCACTCAACTGCAACTGCATTCATCTGCATTCTGATTGGCCTGGGGGAGAGCTCCGCTCCCCTTACCGCAAATATGTTCAAGAACGATAATTTATGTCAGTAAGGACAGTATACCTACATCTTATAATCATGTGTGTTTAAATAATTTGTTGTTAGATCGTTTAAATATTGAAAAGGATCTGTTTTTAATAGACATTTTACAAAAACAACTGGTACATTTGGGAATTCTGTAAAGGAAAAACCCAACTGCCGTGACATTGCCAAGCACAATGCCGTGACTCGGATTCGAACCGAGGTTGCTGCGGCCACAACGCAGAGTACTAACCACTATACGATCCCGGCGAGCTACTTGGGCTCAATAACGTACAGTGACATGAAGAAATTATAATTCGGAACACTCAGGGCTACTCCTGTGATAGGCTGAATGTGTTCATTGCTTCCTCATTCCTTATACAAAGGCTTTATCTCCTCAGTGGTTGATAGGCTGAAACCGTTTCCTGGCCGCCTGCTTGTGAACTGGCAGGAGTCAAAGATCACACATACACTGGTGGGCCTGTGATGGGACACCAATGCAGAGAAACACACCTGGCGCAGATATTCTATTCTGTTTATTAGACCTGCATCTCCCCTGTACCTCCTCAAGCCATCTGTATGTGAAGCAAGAAAGAGTTAAGGAACGGTCCATCTACACTTTTATTGGGAGGATGCTGCCGTGAGCTCCTCCCAGCTAATCACACAAACAGCAGTAAAGCAAGATAACTACACAGTTAGGGGGGACTGCATGGTTAGGTTTTTGAGGAATTATTGAAACTGACCTCAGTGACCCATAATCAGAGCTGTGGCTAATGACTGCATGCCTAATTATGATGAAGCAAGCACCATAGCTCGTAGGGGCCCCACAACACACTTTTCTTAGCTCATTGAATTAAAGTATAAACTTCTGCCATGTGTGAGTGGTAAAGGCTTGTTAATTTTGTTGCTTTTCAAATTCACGTCTGACAACAAGATGAAGGAACATTGGGGCATCAGACGCTTTGGAAAGTAGCCACCAACCGCAGAGAAAGAGAGAAAGAGGGAAAAGACAGTATGAGGTGTGGAGAAAACAGCAGCAGGTACAAGGAGCTCAAATGAGATTAATGGCGCCTAAATAGAGCACGTAAAGGAACAGTTACAAATCTAAGAAAAGGGAAAGAAAAGACTAGGAAAAAACACAGAAAGAGCTTGTAGATGAAATTCTCTTCCAGGAACAGCAGGTTATGAGAAATTACACAGGGAGCAGTTAAGCTTGTAACACGGGGGAGAATAGAAAAGAAAATGCAGTTTTATGAAGTGTGTTTGCCTAATCCAGCTAGCACTTTTATTTTATTTCTCTATTTGCTTCTTTTATTGGTAAAGTAAGTTTCAAGTGCATGCACAGGTATGACCGAGAGAGCCAGGGTATAATAATTTGAAGCGTTTGCACCAGCGCTAATGAAGGACGAGAGTTATAGCAAAGATATGAAAGGGGGAGCGATAATAAATATGTGATATGGCAATAGTGACACCAAAATAAGCCACCTATTTATAAAACTGACATGGAAGAAATACTAAAGGTTAACTTCTGAAATTGTAGCCGATGTTAAAAAGATTCTCGTTGTCGGCAGGATTCGAACCTGCGCGGGGAGACCCCAATGGATTTCTAGTCCATCGCCTTAACCACTCGGCAACAACAACTGACTGCAAGGTGTGTGCACATAATCTGTATGCAAGTTTTCAAGGTGTCCCACAGCAAATTCCTGATATTCTGCAATGCACTTTTTAAAAATAAGGTTTTTTTCAGCAGGCACATTCTCTCCTAAAAACAAAAATTGCATGCGTATATCTCTAGTTTGGAATACCATAGGCTTGCATGCATACTCTCATGGGTCACTAAAGTTTTTTGGACCCTATTGCACTCTGTTTTCGTGCTGCTTTTAGTATATGTCCCATATTAAAGAAGTCTACCATCTTTGAGTATTTGAGGCTCCTTTGTAAGTGCTTTATATTTTTTCCTTGAAGAGCTATATAATAAAGGGGTCCGGGAAGGATTGCATTTATGGAAGATAAAAGAAGGCCCACTTGTCTCACCAAATGCTGTAGAGAAACCTGATGTTTTACTCATGTTATCCTTAGTTCGTTTTTGTTAGACCTTGCATTCTTAAGGTGGTCCCAACCCCACCTTATTGCTTTTCACCTCCGCATTTTGCTGTATCTTTTTGTTGGCCTTAGGACTCTGATCACTTTATCGCTACTAATCAGTGCTGAAGTGCACGTGCTTCTTCCCTAATCATGTGTATAATTGGAGTATACCTGACTGACAGATTTAATTTCCTTGAAAGCCCCTTGTAAAGTGGTATACCATATACCCAGGGACTGATTGTGCCGCCCAAAGAAATAGCATTTCAAACCTGTCTCAAGCCTGCTACTGCAGTGCCTGTGCTGCAGTGTACTGCCACTTCGACGTGGCATTTAAAACTACTTGCCAAGCCTTAAATTTCAATTTTATTACATATCAGTAACCCCTAAGGTAGGCCCTAGGTAGTCCTAGGGGCATCATGCTATGTAAGTAAAAGGTAAGACATGTACTGTGGTAGTTTGTATGTCCTAGTAGTATCAAACAGTCTATTACATTTTTCACTACTGTGAGGTCTGCCCCTCTCATAGGTTAGCATTGGGTATTCCCTTATACTTTTTGGGGGGTAATTCCATATCAGAGAGGAGAAGCTTTATTTATTTATTGATAAATCCTATCTACTGGTGAGGTTGGATTTAATCTTACTATTGTATAAATGCCATTTTTAGAGAGTGAGCATTTCTCTGCACTTACTGC
Organism: Lissotriton vulgaris; assembly: GCF_964263255.1. Classification (NCBI taxonomy): domain Eukaryota; kingdom Metazoa; phylum Chordata; class Amphibia; order Caudata; family Salamandridae; genus Lissotriton; species Lissotriton vulgaris. The sequence continues at coordinate 327,796 of NW_028244321.1, read as the reverse complement.
TCTATTTGCATTGAAACCTGTCTTCGATTGACGTCTGGATTGGGCTGCGAGACAGCTACATATGTGCATTCCCTGTAGACAGCCACAACACAGGTCACTCAACTGCAACTGCATTCATCTGCATTCTGATTGGCCTGGGGGAGAGCTCCGCTCCCCTTACCGCAAATATGTTCAAGAACGATAATTTATGTCAGTAAGTACAGTATACCTACATCTTATAATCATGTGTGTTTAAATAATTTGTTGTTAGATCGTTTAAATATTGAAAAGGATCTGTTTTTAATAGACATTTCACAAAAACAACTGGTACATTTGGGAATTCTGTAAAAGAAAAACCCAACTGCCGTGACATTGCCAACCACAATGCCGTGACTCGGATTCGAACCGAGGTTGCTGCGGCCACAACGCAGAGTACTAACCACTATACGATCACGGCGAGCTACTTGGGCTCAATAACGTACAGTGACATGAAGAAATTATAATTCGGAACACTCAGGGCTACTCCTGTGATAGGCTGAATGTGTTCATTGCTTCCTCATTCCTTATACAAAGGCTTTATCTCCTCAGTGGTTGATAGGCTGAAACCGTTTCCTGGCCGCCTGCTTGTGAACTGGCAGGAGTCAAAGATCACACATACACTGGTGGGCCTGTGATGGGACACCAATGCAGAGAAACACACCTGGCACAGATATTCTATTCTGTTTATTAGACCTGCATCTCCCCTGTACCTCCTCAAGCCATCTGTATGCGAAGCAAGAAAGAGTTAAGGAACGGTCCATCTACACTTTTATTGGGAGGATGCTGCCGTGAGCTCCTCCCAGCTAATCACACAAACAGCAGTAAAGCAAGATAACTACACAGTTAGGGGGGACTGCATGGTTAGGTTTTTGAGGAATTACTGAAACTGACCTCAGTGACCCATAATCAGAGCTGTGGCTAATGACTGCATGCCTAATTATGATGAAGCAAGCACCATGGCTCGTAGGGGCCCCACAACACACTTTTCTTAGCTCATTGAATTAAAGTATAAACTTCTGCCATGTGTGAGTGGTAAAGGCTTGTTAATTTTGTTGCTTTTCAAATTCACGTCTGACAACAAGACGAAGGAACATTGGGGCATCAGACGCTTTGGAAAGTAGCCACCAACCGCAGAGAAAGAGAGAAAGAGGGAAAAGACAGTATGAGGTGTGGAGAAAACAGCAGCAGGTACAAGGAGCTCAAATGAGATTAATGGCGCCTAAATAGAGCACGTAAAGGAACAGTTACAAATCTAAGAAAAGGGAAAGAAAAGACTAGGAAAAAACACAGAAAGAGCTTGTAGATGAAATTCTCTTCCAGGAACAGCAGGTTAAGAGAAATTACACAGGGAGCAGTTAAGCTTGTAACACGGGGGAGAATAGAAAAGAAACTGCAGTTTTATGAAGTGTGTTTGCCTAATCCAGCTAGCACTTTTATTTTATTTCTCTATTTGCTTCTTTTATTGGTAAAGTAAGTTTCAAGTGCATGCACAGGTATGACCGAGAGAGCCAGGGTATAATAATTTGAAGCGTTTGCACCAGCGCTAATGAAGGACGAGAGTTATAGCAAAGATATGAAAGGGGGAGCGATAATAAATATGTGATATGGCAATAGTGACACCAAAATAAGCCACCTATTTATAAAACTGACATGGAAGAAATACTAAAGGTTAACTTCTGAAATTGTAGCCGATGTTAAAAAGATTCTCGTTGTCGGCAGGATTCGAACCTGCTCGGGGAGACCCCAATGGATTTCTAGTCTATCGCCTTAACCACTCGGCCACAACAACTGACTGCAAGGTGTGTGCACATAATCTGTATGCAAGTTTTCAAGGTGTCCCACAGCAAATTCCTGATATTCTGCAATGCACTTTTTAAAAATAAGGTTTTTTTCAGCAGGCACATTCTCTCCTAAAAACAAAAATTGCATGCGTATATCTCTAGTTTGGAATACCATAGGCTTGCATGCATACTCTCATGGGTCACTCAAATTTTTTGGACCCTATTGCACTCTGTTTTCGTGCTGCTTTTAGTATATGTCCCATATTAAAGAAGTCTACCATCTTTGAGTATTTGAGGCTCCTTTGTAAGTGCTTTATATTTTTTCCTTGAAGAGCTATATAATAAAGGGGTCCGGGAAGGATTGCATTTATGGAAGATAAAAGAAGGCCCACTTGTCTCACCAAATGCTGTAGAGAAACCTGATGTTTTACTCATGTTATCCTTAGTTCGTTTTTGTTAGACCTTGCATTCTTAAGGTGGTCCCAACCCCACCTTATTGCTTTTCACCTCCGCATTTTGCTGTATCTTTTTGTTGGCCTTAGGACTCTGATCACTTTATCGCTACTAATCAGTGCTGAAGTGCACGTGCTTCTTCCCTAATCATGTGTATAATTGGAGTATACCTGACTGACAGATTTAATTTACTTGAAAGCCCCTTGTAAAGTGGTATACCATATACCCAGGGACTGATTGTGCCGCCCAAAGAAATAGCATTTCAAACCTGTCTCAAGCCTGCTACTGCAGTGCCTGTGCTGCAGTGTACTGCCACTTCGACTTGGCATTTAAAACTACTTGCCAAGCCTTAAACTCCAATTTTATTACATATCAGTAACCCCTAAGGTAGGCCCTAGGTAGTCCTAGGGGCATCATGCTATGTAAGTAAAAGGTAAGACATGTACTGTGGTAGTTTGTATGTCCTAGTAGTATCAAACAGTCTATTACATTTTTCACTACTGTGAGGTCTGCCCCTCTCATAGGTTAGCATTGGGTATTCCCT
>NW_028244321.1:302500-320000 GCF_964263255.1 Lissotriton vulgaris | reverse complement strand
GTGATCATCTGCTACCGACTGCCTGGGGCCTTTCTCCTTTCGCAACAGCAAATGCTCCTCACGACCATCACCAATATGGCAACCTCTCATAGCAAACTTATCATTCTAGGAGATTTCAATCTCTGGCCAAATGGCAGCCTGGACACCGGGTTGGGAAACCTTCTACTGTCCTGCGAGAACGTGGGCCTTTGCCAACTGATAAAGGTCCCCACTCACTCTGCAGGCAATCGTCTCGACCTCATCTTTTCGAGTCCGGGCCTAACTCAAGTAGGCGACATTCTGCCTATGAGCTGGACTGATCACTCGCTCATTAAACTTTATATCAATAATGCCACAATAAGAAAGCCCAAGAATCATCCGCCACCACAATTCTCTTACCGAAACTGGAAAGCTTTAGATAAACTTAGCACCTCCACCAAAGTCTTCGAAGTTCAGGATAGATTCTCTCCCACTAGTTCAGTGGAAAACAATTATAGATCCTTTAGTTCGAGAATCACCTCCATTGCGGACTCGGTTGCCCCTCTAAAACATTGCAAACCCAAAGGTAGAGCACCTGCTCCCTGGTACAACGAGTCCCTCAAATCCCTCAAATCAGCCTGTAAACAGGCTGAGAGAAAGTGGAGACAAGGTTACTGCAATATCAACAAAGCCCGCTGGAAAAAGTTACTCCAGGACTACAAAACCGCCATTGCAGAAAGTAAGGCGAACTACTACTGCTCTACTATAGCCAATGCGGCCAATAGTTCTAAAAGTATATTTCAGATCCTGGACAATATCATGCATCCTGACTGTGTTAAAAATTCTATTCCCCCATCTCAGACCCTTTGTGACAGTCTCGCTCAGTTTTTTACTGATAAAATTGAGACTATCATCAATAATCTGGCAATGTCTCCGGCACATCTTCACTTGACTCCTCCTGAAGTTGGCTTCACCAATCCTGACTGTCCAAGGTTAGCCTGTCCTCCCCTGAATGAGCTCCTGGACTTCCCTCCTATCTCTCAAGTAGAGTTTGAGAAAGTTGCATTGGCCATCACCTCTGGATCCCCCCTTGACCCTCTGCCTCCGAAAATCTGGAAAGCTTGTGGGCACGAATTATTTCATACTTTACGGATGATTTGCAATCAATCCCTCAGGTGTGGTATCGTCCCCATTCCCTGGAAGCAAGCGCTCATCACCCCGCTATTAAAGAAACCCACGCTGAATCCAGAATGTCTGTCCAACTTTCGCCCTATATCACTTTTGCCATTCCCGGTGAAGGTACTCGAACGTTGGGTCAGCAACTGCCTCTCAAACCATCTCGAGCAGCACCACGTCTTAGACGAATTCCAATTCGGGTTTCGCCCGGCCCATGGCACTGAAACTGCTGTGCTCACTGCCATGGAGGAGCTTCGAATGCGTGCAGACAGGGGCCAAGCCGTGGCCTTGATTTTATTGGATCTGTCTGCCGCATTCGATACGGTCAATCATGGGATTTTGCTTGAGAGGTTAAGAGAGGCAGGGATCGCTGGTACGGCCCTGCTTTGGTTTTATTCATATCTTAGTGACAGACAACAGGCTGTATCCCTTCCCCCATACCAATCGGCCTTTTCCCCTGTCCCTCACGGTGTTCCTCAGGGCTCCTCTATTAGCCCGATTCTTTTTAATGTTTACCTGAAACCACTGGTTCTGCTAATCAAATCGCACAAGGTGACCACAGTAAATTATGCAGACGACACTCAGCTGTTGCTTTCTTGGGAGGGCGAAGAATCCATCCCCTTAGAAGCTTTTCACAACTGTCTAAGAGACACCGCTAGCTGGTTGCACCGGAATTCCCTCCAGTTCAACTCCGCGAAAACCGAGGTTTTGTTCTGTCCGGCGAGCCGCATTCCCTGCCCTCTGCCTGCTGAGTTCTGGCCCCCGGAAAACTCTAACAACCCACCACCCGTCACCAGTGTTCGCAATCTGGGCGTCATGCTAAACCACCAGCTGAGCATGGAAACGCAGGTCTCAAGAACAGTTGCTACCTGCTCAGCCCTCATGCGCTCACTGCGCAAGGTTCTGCCTCTTTTACCACCCCCGGCCCGAGCATTGATAGTCAGGTGTACTATTCTCAGTCGCCTTGACTACTGTAATGCTCTCCTGTTTGAATCCCCTGTGACACTACTGGACAGACTCCAACGAGTTCAGTCGGCAGCAGCCAAACTGGCTCTTGGTTGGACCAGAAGATCCTCTGCCACCGCTGCGCTGGCCGAGCTGCACTGGCTACCGCTGAAGCAGCGTATTGCCTTCAAGGCCCTCTGTCTGGTCTTCAAGGCACTACATGGTGCAGGACCTAGACCTCTCCAACGCCTGTTCTCGTGGTACACACCCACCAGAACACTTAGGTCTACAACTGCCTGCCTGGTGAAAGTCCCCAAATATAAGAAGTCCAGGATCGGAGGCAGATCTTTCAGAGTGGCTGCAGCTAAGCTGTGGAACAGTTTGCCGGCCGATGTCCGCCAAATCACTCATCTCCTACCCTTTAGGAAACGAATCAAAACTTGGCTCTTTCCTTCACCCCTTTAGCCTGCTAGTTAAAGTTCAACCTCCCTGTCTATAAACCCAGGAGTAGCCACCAGCGCCAGGATACCTGCAAGGTGACAGTTGCGCTTAATAAATGTTTTAAATAAATAAATAAATACACTTTTATTGGGAGGATGCTGCCGTGAGCTCCTCCCAGCTAATCACACAAACAGCAGTAAAGCAAGATAACTACACAGTTAGGGGGGACTGCATGGTTAGGTTTTTGAGGAATTATTGAAACTGACCTCAGTGACCCATAATCAGAGCTGTGGCTAATGACTGCATGCCTAATTATGATGAAGCAAGTACCATAGCTCGTAGGGGCCCCACAACACACTTTTCTTAGCTCATTGAATTAAAGTATAAACTTCTGCCATGTGTGAGTGGTAAAGGCTTGTTAATTTTGTTGCTTTTCAAATTCACGTCTGACAACAAGACGAAGGAACATTGGGGCATCAGACGCTTTGGAAAGTAGCCACCAACCGCAGAGAAAGAGAGAAAGAGGGAAAAGACAGTATGAGGTGTGGAGAAAACAGCAGCAGGTACAAGGAGCTCAAATGAGATTAATGGCGCCTAAATAGAGCACGTAAAGGAACAGTTACAAATCTAAGAAAAGGGAAAGAAAAGACTAGGAAAAAACACAGAAAGAGCTTGTAGATGAAATTCTCTTCCAGGAACAGCAGGTTAAGAGAAATTACACAGGGAGCTGTTAAGCTTGTAACACGGGGGAGAATAGAAAAGAAACTGCAGTTTTATGAAGTGTGTTTGCCTAATCCAGCTAGCACTTTTATTTTATTTCTCTATTTGCTTCTTTTATTGGTAAAGTAAGTTTCAAGTGCATGCACAGGTATGACCGAGAGAGCCAGGGTATAATAATTTTAAGCGTTTGCACCAGCGCTAATGAAGGACGAGAGTTATAGCAAAGATATGAAAGGGGGAGCGATAATAAATATGTGATATGGCAATAGTGACACCAAAATAAGCCACCTATTTATAAAACTGACATGGAAGAAATACTAAAGGTTAACTTCTGAAATTGTAGCCGATGTTAAAAAGATTCTCGTTGTCGGCAGGATTCGAACCTGCGCGGGGAGACCCCAATGGATTTCTAGTCCATCGCCTTAACCACTCGGCCACAACAACTGACTGCAAGGTGTGTGCTCATAATCTGTATGCAAGTTTTCAAGGTGTCCCACAGCAAATTCCTGATATTCTGCAATGCACTTTTTAAAAATAAGGTTTTTTTCAGCAGGCACATTCTCTCCTAAAAACAAAAATTGCATGCGTATATTTCTAGTTTGGAATACCATAGGCTTGCATGCATACTCTCATGGGTCACTCAAATTTTTTGGACCCTATTGCACTCTGTTTTCGTGCTGCTTTTAGTATATGTCCCATATTAAAGAAGTCTACCATCTTTGAGTATTTGAGGCTCCTTTGTAAGTGCTTTATATTTTTTCCTTGAAGAGCTATATAATAAAGGGGTCCGGGAAGGATTGCATTTATGGAAGATAAAAGAAGGCCCACTTGTCTCACCAAATGCTGTAGAGAAACCTGATGTTTTACTCATGTTATCCTTAGTTCGTTTTTGTTAGACCTTGCATTCTTAAGGTGGTCCCAACCCCACCTTATTGCTTTTCACCTCCGCATTTTGCTGTATCTTTTTGTTGGCCTTAGGACTCTGATCACTTTATCGCTACTAATCAGTGCTGAAGTGCACGTGCTTCTTCCCTAATCATGTGTATAATTGGAGTATACCTGACTGACAGATTTAATTTACTTGAAAGCCCCTTGTAAAGTGGTATACCATATACCCAGGGACTGATTGTGCCGCCCAAAGAAATAGCATTTCAAACCTGTCTCAAGCCTGCTACTGCAGTGCCTGTGCTGCAGTGTACTGCCACTTCGACTTGGCATTTAAAACTACTTGCCAAGCCTTAAACTCCAATTTTATTACATATCAGTAACCCCTAAGGTCGGCCCTAGGTAGTCCTAGGGGCATCATGCTATGTAAGTAAAAGGTAAGACATGTACTGTGGTAGTTTGTATGTACTAGTAGTATCAAACAGTCTATTACATTTTTCACTACTGTGAGGTCTGCCCCTCTCATAGGTTAGCATTGGGTATTCCCTTATACTTTTTGGGGGGTAATTCCATATCAGAGAGGAGAAGCTTTATTTATTTATTGATAAATCCTATCTACTGGTGAGGTTGGATTTAATCTTACTATTGTATAAATGCCTTTTTTAGAGAGTGAGCATTTCTCTGAACTTACTGCTCTATTTGCATTGAAACCTGTCTTCGATTGACGTCTGGATTGGGCTGCGAGACAGCTACATATGTGCATTCCCTGTAGACAGCCACAACACAGGTCACTCAACTGCAACTGCATTCATCTGCATTCTGATTAGCCTGGGGGAGAGCTCCGCTCCCCTTACCGCAAATATGTTCAAGAACGATAATTTATGTCAGTAAGGACAGTATACCTACATCTTATAATCATGTGTGTTTAAATAATTTGTTGTTAGATCGTTTAAATATTGAAAAGGATCTGTTTTTAATAGACATTTTACAAAAACAACTGGTACATTTGGGAATTCTGTAAAGGAAAAACCCAACTGCCGTGACATTGCCAACCACAATGCCGTGACTAGGATTCGAACCGAGGTTGCTGCGGCTACATCGCAGAGTACTAACCACTATACGATCACGGCGAGCTACTTGGGCTCAATAACGTACAGTGACATGAAGAAATTATAATTCGGAACACTCAGGGCTACTCCTGTGATAGGCTGAATGTGTTCATTGCTTCCTCATTCCTTATACAAAGGCTTTATCTCCTCAGTGGTTGATAGGCTGAAACCGTTTCCTGGCCGCCTGCTTGTGAACTGGCAGGAGTCAAAGATCACACATACACTGGTGGGCCTGTGATGGGACACCAATGCAGAGAAACACACCTGGCGCAGATATTCTATTCTGTTTATTAGACCTGCATCTCCCCTGTACCTCCTCAAGCCATCTGTATGTGAAGCAAGAAAGAGTTAAGGAACGGTCCATCTACACTTTTATTGGGAGGATGCTGCCGTGAGCTCCTCCCAGCTAATCACACAAACAGCAGTAAAGCAAGATAACTACACAGTTAGGGGGGACTGCATGGTTAGGTTTTTGAGGAATTATTGAAACTGACCTCAGTGACCCATAATCAGAGCTGTGGCTAATGACTGCATGCCTAATTATGATGAAGCAAGCACCATAGCTCGTAGGGGCCCCACAACACACTTTTCTTAGCTCATTGAATTAAAGTATTAACTTCTGCCATGTGTGAGTGGTAAAGGCTTGTTAATTTTGTTGCTTTTCAAATTCACGTCTGACAACAAGACGAAGGAACATTGGGGCATCAGACGCTTTGGAAAGTAGCCACCAACCGCAGAGAAAGAGAGAAAGAGGGAAAAGACAGTATGAGGTGTGGAGAAAACAGCAGCAGGTACAAGGAGCTCAAATGAGATTAATGGCGCCTAAATAGAGCACGTAAAGGAAAAGTTACAAATCTAAGAAAAGGGAAAGAAAAGACTAGGAAAAAACACAGAAAGAGCTTGTAGATGAAATTCTCTTCCAGGAACAGCAGGTTAAGAGAAATTACACAGGGAGCAGTTAAGCTTGTAACACGGGGGAGAATAGAAAAGAAAATGCAGTTTTATGAAGTGTGTTTGCCTAATCCAGCTAGCACTTTTATTTTATTTCTCTATTTGCTTCTTTTATTGGTAAAGTAAGTTTCAAGTGCATGCACAGGTATGACCGAGAGAGCCAGGGTATAATAATTTGAAGCGTTTGCACCAGCGCTAATGAAGGACGAGAGTTATAGCAAAGATATGAAAGGGGGAGCGATAATAAATATGTGATATGGCAATAGTGACACCAAAATAAGCCACCTATTTATAAAACTGACATGGAAGAAATACTAAAGGTTAACTTCTGAAATTGTAGCCGATGTTAAAAAGATTCTCGTTGTCGGCAGGTTTCGAACCTGCGCGGGGAGACCCCAATGGATTTCTAGTCCATCGCCTTAACCACTCGGCCACAACAACTGACTGCAAGGTGTGTGCACATAATCTGTATGCAAGTTTTCAAGGTGTCCCACAGCAAATTCCTGATATTCTGCAATGCACTTTTTAAAAATAAGGTTTTTTTCAGCAGGCACATTCTCTCCTAAAAACAAAAATTGCATGCGTATATCTCTAGTTTGGAATACCATAGGCTTGCATGCATACTCTCATGGGTCACTCAAGTTTTTTGGACCCTATTGCACTCTGTTTTCGTGCTGCTTTTAGTATATGTCCCATATTAAAGAAGTCTACCATCTTTGAGTATTTGAGGCTCCTTTGTAAGTGCTTTATATTTTTTCCTTGAAGAGCTATATAATAAAGGGGTCCGGGAAGGATTGCATTTATGGAAGATAAAAGAAGGCCCACTTGTCTCACCAAATGCTGTAGAGAAACCTGATGTTTTACTCATGTTATCCTTAGTTCGTTTTTGTTAGACCTTGCATTCTTAAGGTGGTCCCAACCCCACCTTATTGCTTTTCACCTCCGCATTTTGCTGTATCTTTTTGTTGGCCTTAGGACTCTGATCACTTTATCGCTACTAATCAGTGCTGAAGTGCACGTGCTTCTTCCCTAATCATGTGTATAATTGGAGTATACCTGACTGACAGATTTAATTTACTTGAAAGCCCCTTGTAAAGTGGTATACCATATACCCAGGGACTGATTGTGCCGCCCAAAGAAATAGCATTTCAAACCTGTCTCAAGCCTGCTACTGCAGTGCCTGTGCTGCAGTGTACTGCCACTTCGACTTGGCATTTGAAACTACTTGCCAAGCCTTAAACTCCAATTTTATTACATATCAGTAACCCCTAAGGTAGGCCCTAGGTAGTCCTAGGGGCATCATGCTATGTAAGTAAAAGGTAAGACATGTACTGTGGTAGTTTGTATGTCCTAGTAGTATCAAACAGTCTATTACATTTTTCACTACTGTGAGGTCTGCCCCTCTCATAGGTTAGCATTGGGTATTCCCTTATACTTTTTGGGGGGTAATTCCATATCAGAGAGGAGAAGCTTTATTTATTTATTGATAAATCCTATCTACTGGTGAGGTTGGATTTAATCTTACTATTGTATAAATGCCATTTTTAGAGAGTGAGCATTTCTCTGCACTTACTGCTCTATTTGCATTGAAACCTGTCTTCGATTGACGTCTGGATTGGGCTGCGAGACAGCTACATATGTGCATTCCCTGTAGACAGCCACAACACAGGTCACTCAACTGCAACTACATTCATCTGCATTCTGATTGGCCTGGGGGAGAGCTCCGCTCCCCTTACCGCAAATATGTTCAAGAACGATAATTTATGTCAGTAAGGACAGTATACCTACATCTTATAATCATGTGTGTTTAAATAAGTTGTTGTTAGATCGTTTAAATATTGAAAAGGATCTGTTTTTAATAGACATTTTACAAAAACAACTGGTACATTTGGGAATTCTGTAAAGGAAAAACCCAACTGCCGTGACATTGCCAACCACAATGCCGTGACTCGGATTCGAACCGAGGTTGCTGCGGCCACAACGCAGAGTACTAACCACTATACGATCACGGCGAGCTACTTGGGCTCAATAACGTACAGTGACATGAAGAAATTATAATTCGGAACACTCAGGGCTACTCCTGTGATAGGCTGAATGTGTTCATTGCTTCCTCATTCCTTATACAAAGGCTTTATCTCCTCAGTGGTTGATAGGCTGAAACCGTTTCCTGGCCGCCTGCTTGTGAACTGGCAGGAGTCAAAGATCACACATACACTGGTGGGCCTGTGATGGGACACCAATGCAGAGAAACACACCTGGCGCAGATATTCTATTCTGTTTATTAGACCTGCATCTCCCCTGTACCTCCTCAAGCCATCTGTATGTGAAGCAAGAAAGAGTTAAGGAACGGTCCATCTACACTTTTATTGGGAGGATGCTGCCGTGAGCTCCTCCCAGCTAATCACACAAACAGCAGTGAAGCAAGATAACTACACAGTTAGGGGGGACTGCATGGTTAGGTTTTTGAGGAATTATTGAAACTGACCTCAGTGACCCATAATCAGAGCTGTGGCTAATGACTGCATGCCTAATTATGATGAAGCAAGCACCATGGCTCGTAGGGGCTGTAGGAAGGTACATCCTGACTATGGTTGCCCCCAACTTTTTGCCCTGTGTTTTAGCTGGTTTTGGACATAGTCGACCTGGGACCCTGCCAATCGGGACCCCAGGCCTACTGCTCTCTCTTTAAAATGGATTCCATGTACCCTAGGTACATTTCCAATTGGTACTGGGCCACCTTATCAGACCCTGTAACTCAGGGCATAGGTGTACCCAGGGCTGCCAGGGGCTGCAGCATGTATTATGCCACCCCTGGCTGGCCTCCTAAATTTGACACAACTGGCTGCATGACAGCTGGGGCAAAGTCGTGTAATCACCCTTTGCTGTAGGTGTAGTATACCTATACCTAACCCTAAAATGGACACACAGATTCCTATCAGTCACTCCTATGGCAGGCCTTGACAATCCTGAAGGCAGAGTGCTTGGAATCGTGTGAGATGGTGCTCTGGCATGAGCTGAGCCCGTCTGCAGCTTGCGGAACCAAGTCCTAATAGCTGTTCCATGATATCGCATACCATATACTCTTAAGTGCATTATAATCCTCGCGGTTAAATGCCAACTTTGGTATTGCTTTATCAAAACATGTCGAGTAAGGTGTCATACGAATTGGAATACTAACCCCTCGCCAATTCTGGCGACGGGGTTAGCATTCCACCCTTCTAGAGGGACACGACATGTATGTAACTGTGAGCCCCGGTTAAAGTTAACTAAAGCCTCAGCTCCACAAAATGGATGCTGCCACCACAGACACGAGTCTGACCTCCTGCTGCTGGGAGTCCTTCCAGCGAGGGAGGCTTGGACAAAGGGTTTCCTGTCCGGGGCGGTGCTAGCACCATCCCAGACAGGGTTTTGTGTATCCTGGGTAGGCAGGGCTTTTCAGGAAGGTGACTGCTGAGTGGCACCCCGGTGCTCACTACGCATAGGCCAGTCAGAACCAGTTCCAGGGGCACACCAGCCCCTGGCCTGGGGAAGTCCGGCAGGGGAGAGGGGTGTAACCACCCCCCTCCTAGTCCCACCCATAGGCAGGACCTAGTCACTGGGTCAGCCCCCTTTTCTAGTATAAAGATGGGAGCGGGCCCCCTGTTCAAATTAGATCATCTTTGGAATCAAGACACGACTTTCTGCGAAAGGACTTCAAGATTTCTTCATCAAGATTCTCCCTTGTGGCTAAGGAGTAGTCACCCTGCATCCGCAGGCACCATCCTAAAGAGCACTGCGGTCTGCTGCAAGTCCTTCATCACGAATCCGACGACCCAGCTCGACGAGACCCGACTTCCCTGGCACCTCTGACCTCTACTCACCTCTACAGCAAAGCTGGGAACCGTGAGTGCGACGAGACCTCGAGGGACCGACGATCGCCAAGACTGCACAACATCTTTACAACAAGCCCACCGTGTCCTCCACTGGTGAGTGCTTTGGGGTCCGAGAAGCCCCGACCCTGCGCAGCTCCAGCACCCAAGGTCAGCCTCCCTGCATCTCCACGATCTGCGTGGGGCCCTTCTGCTGTTTGCTGTGCACCGCGTTGTTTGGCTACTAGCCGGCTGGCTTGTGGCCTTCTGAACGACGCCCGACGACATCACTGCTGCTGGTCTGGTTGCTCCAGACTGGCCCTTGCTTCCTTCTTGAAGAGAGGCACCCCGGACCCTCCTGGTCCACTCCAGACGCCATTTTAGGTCCACCGCGTGGGCTTGAATTTGCCAAGGCTTTGTTGCCCAATCCTGGGTCCAGCGACGCCGACTGCTTCTATCTTCGTGGGACAGCTCGATCCTCCTTCCTGGTCGCCGACAACGCCTCCTGGTCCGTGAGATCTTCGAGCACAGCGTCACCCACTCACCTAATCGAGGTGGCTACCATCCGGTGCCCTCCTGGTGCCCACTGACTACTGGCTAGTAGTCTCGAACTTGGTCCCCTCTGCTTTCAGGTGTCATCTTCCATCGATCCAGGCTTGGATCCACCGAACTTTCTTCACTGGTCGCCTGCCAGCAACTTCTTTCTTCCAGGCTCCTGGTCCGTCAACGAGGATTCCCGACGTCTTTTGAGTCCTATGCAGCTGCAGCCCCTGGGCTAGGTAACTTCGGCATTTCGGTGCCCCAGCATAGCCTCACTATCCAAGGGTCAGAATCTACTTTCGTTTTCTCCCTACCAGGTCGGGTTCGCCCGAGAACACTAACTTTGCAATTTCTAGCTACCATAGACTTTGTCCCGCATCTCGCGTGAGAGTGCACACACTGCACCCGAGTCCCCTGGGTCTCCCAGAAGTAATCTAACGATTCTATAGTCAAGTCCTAGCGATTCCAAAGCCTATTAGTACTGTACTTACCTGCTAGTAATTTCGCATTCCACTTTTCAAGTATATGGTTTTCTCTGCCCCTCGGGCATTTGTATATACTGTGCTAACTTAAGTATTTTTGTAAGAGTTTTGGTTTGTGCTTAGTACCCTGTCCTCATAAAGAGTACAGGGCTGTTGTGATTCTTAATAAATAACTGTTTATTTTCATAACACTTGTGTGGTGTCCTTTCACTTGGTGTTCAAGGGGTATATGTGTGGTATAACAGCTGGCTTAACACGCCCTCTCGAGTCTTTAGCCTTAGACTGCTCGTATCCACGCTACTAGGATAGCTGGTCTATAAGGTTGACTTACAACCAATCATCAATAAGGGTTGCTGGACTGATACATAGTGTTCACTAGAATAGTGAGCACTGCATATCAGGCCACCTTCTCACATTGGTGGCAGCGGTGGGATTTGAGCTTGCTGTTGTTTTGCCACACGTATCCTAAGAATATCTTGTTGAAAGATCACATAAGTACTGTTAGTACATATAACTAAGCTTAGAATACTCTGAGTTCTACTGAACCAGCTGTTGTAGCTCCTCAAGGCTTAGCACACCTTGGCTGCAACTCTTAGCAAGGGATCAGTAGGCAAACACATAGTGTAGGTAGGTGCATCACTTACACCACACTAGAATCAGCATGTCAGACAAAGGAGGAAACTCTGAGTATCCCCTTGTGTCAGTGGACCCTCCACAGGTCCTTACTTCAAAATATGCTGCTCTTAGCTTCCATGAGATGAGACAAGTGTGTACTCTCAGGAAACTAAAACAGGGGTCTAACCCCACCACTTCCTTTCTGATTGGTCTCTTAGAGGCTTATGATGCCAGTAGGGCTGGTAACCCAGACCCTTCTAATCCAGAAGGAAGTTTGCACTCCTTACAGGGACCCTTTGATAGCCAGGAACATCCCCTCCAGGAAGCAGATGATGCTGAGGATGAGGATGAGGACCAGTTGTCAGGGGATGAGGCAGATAAGGGACAGGTAGAAGTCAGTAGACTAACCAGGTCCAACTTAAGCAGACATGAGCTTGGTACTAGGGGACCCCTGGGCCCACTCTCAGGTCAGCTTAACATTGGGAATGGACGAGTTAGGTCTCTATCAAGAGGCTCTAACATATCCTTTCGAACCAATGGCTCTCTCAACTCTTCTCACAGAGGGATGTCTTCCCCTAAGAGGAGAGTGTATGAAGCTGAAGAAAGGGCAATCAAACTGAGGATTGAAAGGGAAGAACTTGCCCTGGCCAAAGAGAGACTTGCCCTTGCTAGAGAGCAAGAATTATGTGGGCTACAGCCCACTGGTGGCAGCAATAAACCTAGCAATAGGGAAAGGAGTTTTGATACAAAGCACCTGAATAAGATAGTGCCCCCCTTTAAAGAAGGGGATGACATCCACAAATGGATTACTGCTTTGGAGAGAGCCTGCACTGTGCAGGGTGTTCCCCAAAGTCAGTGGGCAGCTATCTTGTGGCTCTCCTTTGATGGTAAAGGTAGAGATAAGCTCCTCACCACAAGGGTGGAGGATGCTAACAATTACAAAATCTTGAAGAATACACTGGTTGATGGGTTTGGTTTAACCACTGAACAATACAGGATGCTGTTCAGAGACACCCAGAAAACTCAGTCTCAAGATTGGACTGACTTTGTTGATTGTGCCACTAAGGCTTTTGAAGGCTGGCTACTGGGTAGTAAGGTTACTGATTTTAAAGGATTGTATAATCTAATTATGAGGGAGCAAATCTTAAATAATTGTCAGAACCAGTTATTACATCAGCACCTGGTAGACTCTGAGTTGACCTCTCCACAGGAATTGGGTAGAAGGGCAGACAAATGGGTCAGAACCAGGGTTAGGCCTAAAAACCAGGGTGGTGACCAGAAAAAGGAATCAACCAAGCCTCAAGAGAAGGGTGGGGATAAATCCACAGAGAAGACTTCCCAAGGGCCCCAAAACTCCAACAAGGGTGGTGGGTCCCAGAACACTCCTTCAGAACAGAAGAAACCTTATTGCCATACCTGTAAACAGGTGGGTCATTACAAAAGTGATGCCAGTTGCCCTAAAAATGGTAATAAGGGAAATATACCCCCAGGTAATACTCCTAAATCTCCTGTTACCACTAGTGGTAATCCCCCAGGTGGTGGGAGTGCCCCCAAGAATGTGGTGGGCATTACTTTGGGCAATCAGGAGGACTATGGCCTAGCCAGGTTCCCTGACCACACTCTTGTCTGTGAGACTGGCATGGGGTTTGCCAACTTCACTACTGGACCCCACATTTTGGGAAAGTATAGACAAGAAGTTTTATTGAATGGTCAGAAAGTTGAGGCATTCAGAGACACAGGGGCCAGCCTCACCATGGTGAGTGACCATCTGGTCCCCTCTGCTCAACTGACCCCTGGTTTTACTTATCAGGTGACAGACATTCATGGAGTGAAGAGAAGGCATCCCATGGCAGTAGTCAAGCTCAGCTGGGGTAATGTCACAGGGCCCATGAGAGTGGCAGTGACAGATAACCTACCTGTAGATTGCTTAATGGGGAATGACCTGGAACTCTCAGCATGGGCTGAGGTGGAACAAGAAACTCACTCCAGAATGATAGGCCTATCCAGACAGGTTAGTGGGGCAGTAATAGCTACAGCCCCAGTCCAAGCACCATTCCTCCCTGAAAAGGTTGGAAGGGCAGGGGTAGCCACTGCCCAGGCTCAGACAGACTTTCCAGAGCAGGATAGGAGGACTGTGACAGTCACAGCCCAAACACAAACTGAGTGCCCTCCTGAAAAGGTTGGCAAGGTTGAAATGGTCTCAGCCTCCACTCAAACAGATAGTGAGGTTGTGAAGCCTGAAACAATGGATCACTCCACTCAAACAGAGAGCATTGAGGAGGAAGAAGAGTCTTCCCCCTCCCAGACACTAGGTGAGAGCCAGCCTCCTCAGGGAACTGACTCTACCCCTGTTGAAGGAACTGCCCCAGAGGTAGTCAGGCCTAGCCTGGCAGAGCCCCTGATGGCAGTGGACCCTTCCCAGGTGGGACCCAGTCTGGAGCAGGTAACCTGCCCCTCTCTACCCTGCCTCAGTCAGCCCAGGGCTGAAGAGATCAGGGAGGCCAGTGGTGGACCCCAAAGGGCCCCCTGTCCAAAAGAACCCCTTAATCAGCAGATTAGGATCACTGAAGCTGGTAAACCTAGCCAAGTGAAAATAGAACAGACTCCTGAGGGATCCCCCTTAAAAGTAGTTAGGGAACTCCCACAGCTGGACACTGTTGGGCACAGCCAAACATGGGGCCTAAAAACCCCAGACCTGACCTGTCCCTCCAGTAAGCCAAACAGAGGGACTCAGCCTCCAGCTTTAGGTAGCCAGAGGCTGACCCTGAGAGCTCAGTGCATCTCAGCTAAAGAAAGAAAGGCACACATGATGAATGGTGATTGGAGGAAGTTGAGCCCAAAGGTAGAGGAGCCTCACTTCAGTACTCAATCCCAGCATCAGCCTTCTTCTTTCCCAAGACACACCAAAGGCAGAGATTCCCTATGGTGGAGACCCTCAGATACCCTTAGGGTGAGGGGTTGCCTAGTGGACCATGACACAGGGGGAAACCAAGCCAGAGCTGGTCCTTCCTTATATGGCCACTTAGGTAATAGAGGCTTACCTGGACAAGGATAGCCTTATCTCCTTTCGTTTGGGGGGGGGGTTGTGTAGGAAGGTACATCCTGACTATGGTTGCCCCCAACTTTTTGCCCTGTGTTTTAGCTGGTTTTGGACATAGTCGACCTGGGACCCTGCCAATCGGGACCCCAGGCCTACTGCTCTCTCTTTAAAATGGATTCCATGTACCCTAGGTACATTTCCAATTGGTACTGGGCCACCTTATCAGACCCTGTAACTCAGGGCATAGGTGTACCCAGGGCTGCCAGGGGCTGCAGCATGTATTATGCCACCCCTGGCTGGCCTCCTAAATTTGACACAACTGGCTGCATGACAGCTGGGGCAAAGTCGTGTAATCACCCTTTGCTGTAGGTGTAGTATACCTATACCTAACCCTAAAATGGACACACAGATTCCTATCAGTCACTCCTATGGCAGGCCTTGACAATCCTGAAGGCAGAGTGCTTGGAATCGTGTGAGATGGTGCTCTGGCATGAGCTGAGCCCGTCTGCAGCTTGCGGAACCAAGTCCTAATAGCTGTTCCATGATATCGCATACCATATACTCTTAAGTGCATTATAATCCTCGCGGTTAAATGCCAACTTTGGTATTGCTTTATCAAAACATGTCGAGTAAGGTGTCATACGAATTGGAATACTAACCCCTCGCCAATTCTGGCGACGGGGTTAGCATTCCACCCTTCTAGAGGGACACGACATGTATGTAACTGTGAACCCCGGTTAAAGTTAACTAAAGCCTCAGCTCCACAAAATGGATGCTGCCACCACAGACACGAGTCTGACCTCCTGCTGCTGGGAGTCCTTCCAGCGAGGGAGGCTTGGACAAAGGGTTTCCTGTCCGGGGCGGTGCTAGCACCATCCCAGACAGGGTTTTGTGTATCCTGGGTAGGCAGGGCTTTTCAGGAAGGTGACTGCTGAGTGGCACCCCGGTGCTCACTACGCATAGGCCAGTCAGAACCAGTTCCAGGGGCACACCAGCCCCTGGCCTGGGGAAGTCCGGCAGGGGAGAGGGGTGTAACCACCCCCCTCCTAGTCCCACCCATAGGCAGGACCTAGTCACCGGGTCAGCCCCCTTTTCTAGTATAAAGATGGGAGCGGGCCCCCTGTTCAAATTAGATCATCTTTGGAATCAAGACACGACTTTCTGCGAAAGGACTTCAAGATTTCTTCATCAAGATTCTCCCTTGTGGCTAAGGAGTAGTCACCCTGCATCCGCAGGCACCATCCTAAAGAGCACTGCGGTCTGCTGCAAGTCCTTCATCACGAATCCGACGACCCAGCTCGACGAGACCCGGCTTCCCTGGCACCTCTGACCTCTACTCACTTCTACAGCAAAGCTGAGAACCGTGAGTGCGACGAGACCTCGAGGGACCGACGATCGCCAAGACTGCACGGCATCTTTACAACAAGCCCACCGTGTCCTCCACTGGTAAGTGCTTTGGGGTCCGAGAAGCCCTGACCCTGCGCAGCTCCAGCACCCAAGGTCAGCCTCCCTGCATCTCCACGATCTGCGTGGGGCCCTTCTGCTGTTTGCTGTGCACCGCGTTGTTTGGCTACTAGCCGGCTGGCTTGTGGCCTTCTGAACGACGCCCGACGACGTCACTGCTGCTGGTCTGGTTGCTCCAGACTGGCCCTTGCTTCCTTCTTGAAGAGAGGCACCCCGGACCCTCCTGGTCCACTCCAGACGCCATTTTAGGTCCACCACGTGGGCTTGAATTTGCCAAGGCTTTGTTGCCCAATCCTGGGTCCAGCGACGCCGACAGCTTCTATCTTCGTGGGACAGCTCGATCCTCCTTCCTGGTCGCTGACAACACCTCCTGGTCCGTGAGATCTTCGAGCACAGCGTCACCCACTCACCTAATCGAGGTGGCTACCATCCGGTGCCCTCCTGGTGCCCACTGACTACTGGCTAGTAGTCTCGAACTTGGTCCCCTCTGCTTTCAGGTGTCATCTTCCATCGATCCAGGCTTGGATCCACCGAACTTTCTTCACTGGTCGCCTGCCAGCAACTTCTTTCTTCCAGGCTCCTGGTCCGTCAACGAGGATTCCCGACGTCTTTTGAGTCCTATGCAGCTGCAGCCCCTGGGCTAGGTAACTTCGGCATTTCGGTGCCCCAGCATAGCCTCACTATCCAAGGGTCAGAATCTACTTTCGTTTTCTCCCTACCAGGTCGGGTTCGCCCGAGAACACTAACTTTGCAATTTCTAGCTACCATAGACTTTGTCCCTCATCTCGCGTGAGAGTGCACACACTGCACCCGAGTCCCCTGGGTCTCCCAGAAGTAATCTAACGATTCTATAGTCAAGTCCTAGCGATTCCAAAGCCTATTAGTACTGTACTTACCTGCTAGTAATTTCGCATTCCACTTTTCAAGTATATGGTTTTCCGTGCCCCTCGGGCATTTGTATATACTGTGCTAACTTGAGTATTTTTGTAAGAGTTTTGGTTTGTGCTTAGTACCCTGTCCTCATAAAGAGTACAGGGCTGTTGTGATTCTTAATAAATAACTGTTTATTTTCATAACACTTGTGTGGTGTCCTTTCACTTGGTGTTCAAGGGGTATATGTGTGGTATAATAGCTGGCTTAACACGCCCTCTCGAGTCTTTAGCCTTAGACTGCTCGTATCCACGCTACTAGGATAGCTGGTCTATAAGGTTGACTTACAACCAATCATCAATAAGGGTTGCTGGACTGATACATAGTGTTCACTAGAATAGTGAGCACTGCATATCAGGCCACCTTCTCACAGGGGCCCCACAACACACTTTTCTT
>NW_028244321.1:295000-297500 GCF_964263255.1 Lissotriton vulgaris | reverse complement strand
TCTGATTGGCCTGGGGGAGAGCTCCGCTCCCCTTACCGCAAATATGTTCAAGAACGATAATTTATGTCAGTAAGTACAGTATACCTACATCTTATAATCATGTGTGTTTAAATAATTTGTTGTTAGATCGTTTAAATATTGAAAAGGATCTGTTTTTAATAGACATTTTACAAAAACAACTGGTACATTTGGGAATTCTGTAAAGGAAATTCCCAACTGCCGTGACATTGCCAACCACAATGCCGTGACTCAGATTCGAACCGAGGTTACTGCGGCCACAACGCAGAGTTCTAACCACTATACGATCACGGCGAGCTACTTGGGCTCAATAACGTACAGTGACATGAAGAAATTATAATTCGGAACACTCAGGGCTACTCCTGTGATAGGCTGAATGTGTTCATTGCTTCCTCATTCCTTATACAAAGGCTTTATCTCCTCAGTGGTTGATAGGCTGAAACCGTTTCCTGGCCGCCTGCTTGTGAACTGGCAGGAGTCAAAGATCACACATACACTGGTGGGCCTGTGATGGGACACCAATGCAGAGAAACACACCTGGCGCAGATATTCTATTCTGTTTATTAGACCTGCATCTCCCCTGTACCTCCTCAAGCCATCTGTATGTGAAGCAAGAAAGAGTTAAGGAACGGTCCATCTACACTTTTATTGGGAGGATGCTGCCGTGAGCTCCTCCCAGCTAATCACACAAACAGCAGTAAAGCAAGATAACTACACAGTTAGGGGGGACTGCATGGTTAGGTTTTTGAGGAATTATTGAAACTGACCTCAGTGACCCATAATCAGAGCTGTGGCTAATGACTGCATGCCTAATTATGATGAAGCAAGCACCATGGCTCGTAGGGGCCCCACAACACACTTTTCTTAGCTCATTGAATTAAAGTATAAACTTCTGCCATGTGTGAGTGGTAAAGGCTTGTTAATTTTGTTGCTTTTCAAATTCACGTCTGACAACAAGACGAAGGAACATTGGGGCATCAGACGCTTTGGAAAGTAGCCACCAACCGCAGAGAAAGAGAGAAAGAGGGAAAAGACAGTATGAGGTGTGGAGAAAACAGCAGCAGGTACAAGGAGCTCAAATGAGATTAATGGCGCCTAAATAGAGCCCCCAAAGGAACAGTTACAAATCTAAGAAAAGGGAAAGAAAAGACTAGGAAAAAACACAGAAAGAGCTTGTAGATGAAATTCTCTTCCAGGAACAGCAGGTTAAGAGAAATGACACAGGGAGCAGTTAAGCTTGTAACACGGGGGAGAATAGAAAAGAAAATGCAGTTTTATGAAGTGTGTTTGCCTAATCCAGCTAGCACTTTTATTTTATTTCTCTATTTGCTTCTTTTATTGGTAAAGTAAGTTTCAAGTGCATGCACAGGTATGACCGAGAGAGCCAGGGTATAATAATTTGAAGCGTTTGCACCAGCGCTAATGAAGGACGAGAGTTATAGCAAAGATATGAAAGGGGGAGCGATAATAAATATGTGATATGGCAATAGTGACACCAAAATAAGCCACCTATTTATAAAACTGACATGGAAGAAATACTAAAGGTTAACTTCTGAAATTGTAGCCGATGTTAAAAAGATTCTCGTTGTCGGCAGGATTCGAACCTGCGCGGGGAGACCCCAATGGATTTCTAGTCCATCGCCTTAACCACTCGGCCACAACAACTGACTGCAAGATGTGTGCACATAATCTGTATGCAAGTTTTCAAGGTGTCCCACAGCAAATTCCTGATATTCTGCAATGCACTTTTTAAAAATAAGGTTTTTTTCAGCAGGCACATTCTCTCCTAAAAACAAAAATTGCATTCGTATATCTCTAGTTTGGAATACCATAGGCTTGCATGCATACTCTCATGGGTCACTTAAGTTTTTTGGACCCTATTGCACTCTGTTTTCGTGCTGCTTTTAGTATATGTCCCATATTAAAGAAGTCTACCATCTTTGAGTATTTGAGGCTCCTTTGTAAGTGCTTTATATTTTTTCCTTGAAGAGCTATATAATAAAGGGGTCCGGGAAGGATTGCATTTATGGAAGATAAAAGAAGGCCCACTTGTCTCACCAAATGCTGTAGAGAAACCTGATGTTTTACTCATGTTATCCTTAGTTCGTTTTTGTTAGACCTTGCATTCTTAAGGTGGTCCCAACCCCACCTTATTGCTTTTCACCTCCGCATTTTGCTGTATCTTTTTGTTGGCCTTAGGACTCTGATCACTTTATCGCTACTAATCAGTGCTGAAGTGCATGTGCTTCTTCCCTAATCATGTGTATAATTGGAGTATACCTGACTGACAGATTTAATTTACTTGAAAGCCCCTTGTAAAGTGGTATACCATATACCCAGGGACTGATTGTGCCGCCCAAAGAAATAGCATTTCAAACCTGTCTCAAGCCTGCTACTGCAGTGCCTGTGCTGCAGTGTACTGCCACTTCGACTTGGCATTTAAAACTACTTGCCAAGCCTTAAACTCCAATTTTATTACATA
>NW_028244321.1:257500-282500 GCF_964263255.1 Lissotriton vulgaris | reverse complement strand
TAACCACTATACGATCACGGCGAGCTACTTAGGCTCAATAACGTACAGTGACATGAAGAAATTATAATTCGGAACACTCAGGGCTACTCCTGTGATAGGCTGAATGTGTTCATTGCTTCCTCATTCCTTATACAAAGGCTTTATCTCCTCAGTGGTTGATAGGCTGAAACCGTTTCCTGGCCGCCTGCTTGTGAACTGGCAGGAGTCAAAGATCACACATACACTGGTGGGCCTGTGATGGGACACCAATGCAGAGAAACACACCTGGCGCAGATATTCTATTCTGTTTATTAGACCTGCATCTCCCCTGTACCTCCTCAAGCCATCTGTATGTGAAGCAAGAAAGAGTTAAGGAACGGTCCATCTACACTTTTATTGGGAGGATGCTGCCGTGAGCTCCTCCCAGCTAATCACACAAACAGCAGTAAAGCAAGATAACTACACAGTTAGGGGGGACTGCATGGTTAGGTTTTTGAGGAATTATTGAAACTGACCTCAGTGACCCATAATCAGAGCTGTGGCTAATGACTGCATGCCTAATTATGATGAAGCAAGCACCATGGCTCGTAGGGGCCCCACAACACACTTTTCTTAGCTCATTGAATTAAAGTATAAACTTCTGCCATGTGTGAGTGGTAAAGGCTTGTTAATTTTGTTGCTTTTCAAATTCACGTCTGACAACAAGACGAAGGAACATTGGGGCATCAGACGCTTTGGAAAGTAGCCACCAACCGCAGAGAAAGAGAGAAAGAGGGAAAAGACAGTATGAGGTGTGGAGAAAACAGCAGCAGGTACAAGGAGCTCAAATGAGATTAATGGCGCCTAAATAGAGCACGTAAAGGAACAGTTACAAATCTAAGAAAAGGGAAAGAAAAGACTAGGAAAAAACACAGAAAGAGCTTGTAGATGAAATTCTCTTCCAGGAACAGCAGGTTATGAGAAATTACACAGGGAGCAGTTAAGCTTGTAACACGGGGGAGAATAGAAAAGAAAATGCAGTTTTATGAAGTGTGTTTGCCTAATCCAGCTAGCACTTTTATTTTATTTCTCTATTTGCTTCTTTTATTGGTAAAGTAAGTTTCAAGTGCATGCACAGGTATGACCGAGAGAGCCAGGGTATAATAATTTGAAGCGTTTGCACCAGCGCTAATGAAGGACGAGAGTTATAGCAAAGATATGAAAGGGGGAGCGATAATAAATATGTGATATGGCAATAGTGACACCAAAATAAGCCACCTATTTATAAAACTGACATGGAAGAAATACTAAAGGTTAATTTCTGAAATTGTAGCCGATGTTAAAAAGATTCTCGTTGTCGGCAGGATTCGAACCTGCGCGGGGAGACCCCAATGGATTTCTAGTCCATCGCCTTAACCACTCGGCCACAACAACTGACTGCAAGGTGTGTGCACATAATCTGTATGCAAGTTTTCAAGGTGTCCCACAGCAAATTCCTGATATTCTGCAATGCACTTTTTAAAAATAAGGTTTTTTTCAGCAGGCACATTCTCTCCTAAAAACAAAAATTGCATGCGTATATCTCTAGTTTGGAATACCATAGGCTTGCATGCATACTCTCATGGGTCACTCAAGTTTTTTGGACCCTATTGCACTCTGTTTTCGTGCTGCTTTTAGTATATGTCCCATATTAAAGAAGTCTACCATCTTTGAGTATTTGAGGCTCCTTTGTAAGTGCTTTATATTTTTTCCTTGAAGAGCTATATAATAAAGGGGTCCGGGAAGGATTGCATTTATGGAAGATAAAAGAAGGCCCACTTGTCTCACCAAATGCTGTAGAGAAACCTGATGTTTTACTCATGTTATCCTTAGTTCGTTTTTGTTAGACCTTGCATTCTTAAGGTGGTCCCAACCCCACCTTATTGCTTTTCACCTCCGCATTTTGCTGTATCTTTTTGTTGGCCTTAGGACTCTGATCACTTTATCGCTACTAATCAGTGCTGAAGTGCACGTGCTTCTTCCCTAATCATGTGTATAATTGGAGTATACCTGACTGACAGATTTAATTTACTTGAAAGCCCCTTGTAAAGTGGTATACCATATACCCAGGGACTGATTGTGCCGCCCAAAGAAATAGCATTTCAAACCTGTCTCAAGCCTGCTACTGCAGTGCCTGTGCTGCAGTGTACTGCCACTTCGACTTGGCATTTAAAACTACTTGCCAAGCCTTAAACTCCAATTTTATTACATATCAGTAACCCCTAAGGTAGGCCCTAGGTAGTCCTAGGGGCATCATGCTATGTAAGTAAAAGGTAAGACATGTACTGTGGTAGTTTGTATGTCCTAGTAGTATCAAACAGTCTATTACATTTTTCACTACTGTGAGGTCTGCCCCTCTCATAGGTTAGCATTGGGTATTCCCTTATACTTATTGGGGGGTAATTCCATATCAGAGAGGAGAAGCTTTATTTATTTATTGATAAATCCTATCTACTGGTGAGGTTGGATTTAATCTTACTATTGTATAAATGCCATTTTTAGAGAGTGAGCATTTCTCTGCACTTACTGCTCTATTTGCATTGAAACCTGTCTTCGATTGACGTCTGGATTGGGCTGCGAGACAGCTACATATGTGCATTCCCTGTAGACAGCCACAACACAGGTCACTCAACTGCAACTGCATTCATCTGCATTCTGATTGGCCTGGGGGAGAGCTCCGCTCCCCTTACCGCAAATATGTTCAAGAACGATAATTTATGTCAGTAAGTACAGTATACCTACATCTTATAATCATGTGTGTTTAAATAATTTGTTGTTAGATCGTTTAAATATTGAAAAGGATCTGTTTTTAATAGACATTTTACAAAACAACTGGTACATTTGTGAATTCTGTAAAGGAAAATCCCAACTGCCGTGACATTGCCAACCACAATGCCGTGACTCAGATTCGAACCGAGGTTACTGCGGCCACAACGCAGAGTACTAACCACTATACGATCACGGCGAGCTACTTGGGCTCAATAACGTACAGTGACATGAAGAAAATATAATTCGGAACACTCAGGGCTACTCCTGTGATAGGCTGAATGTGTTCATTGCTTCCTCATTCCTTATACAAAGGCTTTATCTCCTCAGTGGTTGATAGGCTGAAACCGTTTCCTGGCCGCCTGCTTGTGAACTGGCAGGAGTCAAAGATCACACATACACTGGTGGGCCTGTGATGGGACACCAATGCAGAGAAACACACCTGGCGCAGATATTCTATTCTGTTTATTAGACCTGCATCTCCCCTGTACCTCCTCAAGCCATCTGTATGTGAAGCAAGAAAGAGTTAAGGAACGGTCCATCTACACTTTTATTGGGAGGATGCTGCCGTGAGCTCCTCCAAGGTAATCACACAAACAGCAGTAAAGCAAGATAACTACACAGTTAGGGGGGACTGCATGGTTAGGTTTTTGAGGAATTATTGAAACTGACCTCAGTGACCCATAATCAGAGCTGTGGCTAATGACTACATGCCTAATTATGATGAAGCAAGCACCATGGCTCGTAGGGGCCCCACAACACACTTTTCTTAGCTCATTGAATTAAAGTATAAACTAATGCCATGTGTGAGTGGTAAAGGCTTGTTAATTTTGTTGCTTTTCAAATTCACGTCTGACAACAAGACGAAGGAACATTGGGGCATCAGACGCTTTGGAAAGTAGCCACCAACCGCAGAGAAAGAGAGAAAGAGGGAAAAGACAGTATGAGGTGTGGAGAAAACAGCAGCAGGTACAAGGAGCTCAAATGAGATTAATGGCGCCTAAATAGAGCACGTAAAGGAACAGTTACAAATCTAAGAAAAGGGAAAGAAAAGACTAGGAAAAAACACAGAAAGAGCTTGTAGATGAAATTCTCTTCCAGGAACAGCAGGTTAAGAGAAATTACACAGGGAGCAGTTAAGCTTGTAACACGGGGGAAAATAGAAAAGAAAATGCAGTTTTATGAAGTGTGTTTGCCTAATCCAGCTAGCACTTTTATTTTATTTCTCTATTTGCTTCTTTTATTGGTAAAGTAAGTTTCAAGTGCATGCACAGGTATGACCGAGAGAGCCAGGGTATAATAATTTGAAGCGTTTGCACCAGCGCTAATGAAGGACGAGAGTTATAGCAAAGATATGAAAGGGGGAGCGATAATAAATATGTGATATGGCAATAGTGACACCAAAATAAGCCACCTATTTATAAAACTGACATGGTAGAAATACTAAAGGTTAACTTCTGAAATTGTAGCCGATGTTAAAAAGATTCTCGTTGTCGGCAGGATTCGAACCTGCGCGGGGAGACCCCAATGGATTTCTAGTCCATCGCCTTAACCACTCGGCCACAACAACTGACTGCAAGGTGTGTGCACATAATCTGTATGCAAGTTTTCAAGGTGTCCCACAGCAAATTCCTGATATTCTGCAATGCACTTTTTAAAAATAAGGTTTTTTTCAGCAGGCACATTCTCTCCTAAAAACAAAAATTGCATTCGTATATCTCTAGTTTGGAATACCATAGGCTTGCATGCATACTCTCATGGGTCACTTAAGTTTTTTGGACCCTATTGCACTCTGTTTTCGTGCTGCTTTTAGTATATGTCCCATATTAAAGAAGTCTACCATCTTTGAGTATTTGAGGCTCCTTTGTAAGTGCTTTATATTTTTTCCTTGAAGAGCTATATAATAAAGGGGTCCGGGAAGGATTGCATTTATGGAAGATAAAAGAAGGCCCACTTGTCTCACCAAATGCTGTAGAGAAACCTGATGTTTTACTCATGTTATCCTTAGTTCGTTTTTGTTAGACCTTGCATTCTTAAGGTGGTCCCAACCCCACCTTATTGCTTTTCACCTCCGCATTTTGCTGTATCTTTTTGTTGGCCTTAGGACTCTGATCACTTTATCGCTACTAATCAGTGCTGAAGTGCACGTGCTTCTTCCCTAATCATGTGTATAATTGGAGTATACCTGACTGACAGATTTAATTTACTTGAAAGCCCCTTGTAAAGTGGTGTACCATATACCCAGGGACTGATTGTGCCGCCCAAAGAAATAGCATTTCAAACCTGTCTCAAGCCTGCTACTGCAGTGCCTGTGCTACAGTGTACTGCCACTTCGACTTGGCATTTAAAACTACTTGCCAAGCCTTAAACTCCAATTTTATTACATATCAGTAACCCCTAAGGTAGGCCCTAGGTAGTCCTAGGGGCATCATGCTATGTAAGTAAAAGGTAAGACATGTACTGTGGTAGTTTGTATGTCCTAGTAGTATCAAACAGTCTATTACATTTTTCACTACTGTGAGGTCTGCCCCTCTCATAGGTTAGCATTGGGTATTCCCTTATACTTTTTGGGGGGTAATTCCATATCAGAGAGGAGAAGCTTTATTTATTTATTGATAAATCCTATCTACTGGTGAGGTTGGATTTAATCTTACTATTGTATAAATGCCATTTTTAGAGAGTGAGCATTTCTCTGCACTTACTGCTCTATTTGCATTGAAACCTGTCTTCGATTGACGTCTGGATTGGGCTGCGAGACAGCTACATATGTGCATTCCCTGTAGACAGCCACAACACAGGTCACTCAACTGCAACTGCATTCATCTGCATTCTGATTGGCCTGGGGGAGAGCTCCGCTCCCCTTACCGCAAATATGTTCAAGAACGATAATTTATGTCAGTAAGTACAGTATACCTACATCTTATAGTCATGTGTGTTTAAATAATTTGTTGTTAGATCGTTTAAATATTGAAAAGGATCTGTTTTTAATAGACATTTTACAAAAACAACTGGTACATTTGGGAATTCTGTAAAGGAAAAACCCAACTGCCGTGACATTGCCAACCACAATGCCGTGACTCGGATTCGAACCGAGGTTGCTGCAGCCACAACGCAGAGTACTAACCACTATACGATCACGGCGAGCTACTTGGGCTCAATAACGTACAGTGACATGAAGAAAATATAATTCGAAACACTCAGGGCTACTCCTGTGATAGGCTGAATGTGTTCATTGCTTCCTCATTCCTTATACAAAGGCTTTATCTCCTCAGTGGTTGATAGGCTGAAACCGTTTCCTGGCCGCCTGCTTGTGAACTGGCAGGAGTCAAAGATCACACATACACTGGTGGGCCTGTGATGGGACACCAATGCAGAGAAACACACCTGGTGCAGATATTCTATTCTGTTTATTAGACCTGCATCTCCCCTGTACCTCCTCAAGCCATCTGTATGTGAAGCAAGAAAGAGTTAAGGAACGGTCCATCTACACTTTTATTGGGAGGATGCTGCCGTGAGCTCCTCCCAGCTAATCACACAAACAGCAGTAAAGCAAGATAACTACACAGTTAGGGGGGACTGCATGGTTAGGTTTTTGAGGAATTATTGAAACTGACCTCAGTGACCCATAATCAGAGCTGTGGCTAATGACTACATGCCTAATTATGATGAAGCAAGCACCATGGCTCGTAGGGGCCCCACAACACACTTTTCTTAGCTCATTGAATTAAAGTATAAACTTCTGCCATGTGTGAGTGGTAAAGGCTTGTTAATTTTGTTGCTTTTCAAATTCACGTCTGACAACAAGACGAAGGAACATTGGGGCATCAGACGCTTTGGAAAGTAGCCACCAACCGCAGAGAAAGAGAGAAAGAGGGAAAAGACAGTATGAGGTGTGGAGAAAACAGCAGCAGGTACAAGGAGCTCAAATGAGATTAATGGCGCCTAAATAGAGCACGTAAAGGAACAGTTACAAATCTAAGAAAAGGGAAAGAAAAGACTAGGAAAAAACACAGAAAGAGCTTGTAGATGAAATTCTCTTCCAGGAACAGCAGGTTAAGAGAAATTACACAGGGAGCAGTTAAGCTTGTAACACGGGGGAGAATAGAAAAGAAAATGCAGTTTTATGAAGTGTGTTTGCCTAATCCAGCTAGCACTTTTATTTTATTTCTCTATTTGCTTCTTTTATTGGTAAAGTAAGTTTCAAGTGCATGCACAGGTATGACCGAGAGAGCCAGGGTATAATAATTTGAAGCGTTTGCACCAGCGCTAATGAAGGACAAGAGTTATAGCAAAGATATGAAAGGGGGAGCGATAATAAATATGTGATATGGCAATAGTGACACCAAAATAAGCCACCTATTTATAAAACTGACATGGAAGAAAAACTAAAGGTTAACTTCTGAAATTGTAGCCAATGTTAAAAAGATTCTCGTTGTCGGCAGGATTCGAACCTGCGCGGGGAGACCCCAATGGATTTCTAGTCCATCGCCTTAACCACTCGGCCACAACAACTGACTGCAAGGTGTGTGCACATAATCTGTATGCAAGTTTTCAAGGTGTCCCACAGCAAATTCCTGATATTCTGCAATGCACTTTTTAAAAATAAGGTTTTTTTCAGCAGGCACATTCTCTCCTAAAAACAAAAATTGCATTCGTATATCTCTAGTTTGGAATACCATAGGCTTGCATGCATACTCTCATGGGTCACTTAAGTTTTTTGGACTCTATTGCACTCTGTTTTCGTGCTGCTTTTAGTATATGTCCCATATTAAAGAAGTCTACCATCTTTGAGTATTTGAGGCTCCTTTGTAAGTGCTTTATATTTTTTCCTTGAAGAGCTATATAATAAAGGGGTCCGGGAAGGATTGCATTTATGGAAGATAAAAGAAGGCCCACTTGTCTCACCAAATGCTGTAGAGAAACCTGATGTTTTACTCATGTTATCCTTAGTTCGTTTTTGTTAGACCTTGCATTCTTAAGGTGGTCCCAACCCCACCTTATTGCTTTTCACCTCCGCATTTTGCTGTATCTTTTTGTTGGCCTTAGGACTCTGATCACTTTATCGCTACTAATCAGTGCTGAAGTGCACGTGCTTCTTCCCTAATCATGTGTATAATTGGAGTATACCTGACTGACAGATTTAATTTACTTGAAAGCCCCTTGTAAAGTGGTGTACCATATACCCAGGGACTGATTGTGCCGCCCAAAGAAATAGCATTTCAAACCTGTCTCAAGCCTGCTACTGCAGTGCCTGTGCTGCAGTGTACTGCCACTTCGACTTGACATTTAAAACTACTTGCCAAGCCTTAAACTCCAATTTTATTACATATCAGTAACCCCTAAGGTAGGCCCTAGGTAGTCCTAGGGGCATCATGCTATGTAAGTAAAAGGTAAGACATGTACTGTGGTAGTTTGTATGTCCTAGTAGTATCAAACAGTCTATTACATTTTTCACTACTGTGAGGTCTGCCCCTCTCATAGGTTAGCATTGGGTATTCCCTTATACTTTTTGGGGGGTAATTCCATATCAGAGAGGAGAAGCTTTATTTATTTATTGATAAATCCTATCTACTGGTGAGGTTGGATTTAATCTTACTATTGTATAAATGCCATTTTTAGAGAGTGAGCATTTCTCTGCACTTACTGCTCTATTTGCATTGAAACCTGTCTTCGATTGACGTCTGGATTGGGCTGCGAGACAGCTACATATGTGCATTCCCTGTAGACAGCCACAACACAGGTCACTCAACTGCAACTGCATTCATCTGCATTCTGATTGGCCTGGGGGAGAGCTCCGCTCCCCTTACCGCAAATATGTTCAAGAACGATAATTTATGTCAGTAAGTACAGTATACCTACATCTTATAGTCATGTGTGTTTAAATAATTTGTTGTTAGATCGTTTAAATATTGAAAAGGATCTGTTTTTAATAGACATTTTACAAAAACAACTGGTACATTTGGGAATTCTGTAAAGGAAAAACCCAACTGCCGTGACATTGCCAACCACAATGCCGTGACTCGGATTCGAACCGAGGTTGCTGCGGCCACAACGCAGAGTACTAACCACTATACGATCACGGCGAGCTACTTGGGCTCAATAACGTACAGTGACATGAAGAAATTATAATTCGGAACACTCAGGGCTACTCCTGTGATAGGCTGAATATGTTCATTGCTTCCTCATTCCTTATACAAAGGCTTTATCTCCTCAGTGGTTGATAGGCTGAAACCGTTTCCTGGCCGCCTGCTTGTGAAATGGCAGGAGTCAAAGATCACACATACACTGGTGGGCCTGTGATGGGACACCAATGCAGAGAAACACACCTGGCGCAGATATTCTATTCTGTTTATTAGACCTGCATCTCCCCTGTACCTCCTCAAGCCATCTGTATGTGAAGCAAGAAAGAGTTAAGGAACGGTTCATCTACACTTTTATTGGGAGGATGCTGCCATGAGCTCCTCCCAGCTAATCACACAAACAGCAGTAAAGCAAGATAACTACACAGTTAGGGGGGACTGCATGGTTAGGTTTTTGAGGAATTATTGAAACTGACCTCAGTGACCCATAATCAGAGCTGTGGCTAATGACTGCATGCCTAATTATGATGAAGCAAGCACCATGGCTCGTAGGGGCCCCACAACACACTTTTCTTAGCTCATTGAATTAAAGTATAAACTTCTGCCATGTGTGAGTGGTAAAGGCTTGTTCATTTTGTTGCTTTTCAAATTCACGTCTGACAACAAGACGAAGGAACATTGGGGCATCAGACGCTTTGGAAAGTAGCCACCAACCGCAGAGAAAGAGAGAAAGAGGGAAAAGACAGTATGAGGTGTGGAGAAAACAGCAGCAGGTACAAGGAGCTCAAATGAGATTAATGGCGCCTAAATAGAGCACGTAAAGGAACAGTTACAAATCTAAGAAAAAGGAAAGAAAAGACTAGGAAAAAACACAGAAAGAGCTTGTAGATGAAATTCTCTTCCAGGAACAGCAGGTTAAGAGAAATTACACAGGGAGCAGTTAAGCTTGTAACACGGGGGAGAATAGAAAAGAAAATGCAGTTTTATGAAGTGTGTTTGCCTAATCCAGCTAGCACTTTTAATTTATTTCTCTATTTGCTTCTTTTATTGGTAAAGTAAGTTTCAAGTGCATGCACAGGTATGACCGAGAGAGCCAGGGTATAATAATTTGAAGCGTTTGCACCAGCGCTAATGAAGGACGAGAGTTATAGCAAAGATATGAAAGGGGGAGCGATAATAAATATGTGATATGGCAATAGTGACACCAAAATAAGCCACCTATTTATAAAACTAACATGGAAGAAATACTAAAGGTTAACTTCTGAAATTGTAGCCGATGTTAAAAAGATTCTCGTTGTCGGCAGGATTCGAACCTGCGCGGGGAGACCCCAATGGATTTCTAGTCCATCGCCTTAACCACTCGGCCACAACAACTGACTGCAAGGTGTGTGCACATAATCTGTATGCAAGTTTTCAAGGTGTCCCACAGCAAATTCCTCATATTCTGCAATGAACTTTTTAAAAATAATGTTTTTTTCAGCAGGCACATTCTCTCCTAAAAACAAAAATTGCATGCGTATATCTCTAGTTTGGAATACCATAGGCTTGCATGCATACTCTCATGGGTCACTCAAGTTTTTTGGACCCTATTGCACTCTGTTTTCATGCTGCTTTTAGTATATGTCCCATATTAAAGAAGTCTACCATCTTTGAGTATTTGAGGCTCCTTTGTAAGTGCTTTATATTTTTTCCTTGAAGAGCTATATAATAAAGGGGTCCGGGAAGGATTGCATTTATGGAAGATAAAAGACGGCCCACTTGTCTCACCAAATGCTGTAGAGAAACCTGATGTTTTACTCATGTTATCCTTAGTTCGTTTTTGTTAGACCTTGCATTCTTAAGGTGGTCCCAACCCCACCTTATTGCTTTTCACCTCCGCATTTTGCTGTATCTTTTTGATGGCCTTAGGACTCTGATCACTTTATCGCTACTAATCAGTGCTGAAGTGCACGTGCTTCTTCCCTAATCATGTGTATAATTGGAGTATACCTGACTGACAGATTTATTTACTTGAAAGCCCCTTGTAAAGTGGTATACCATATACCCAGGGACTGATTGTGCCGCCCAAAGAAATAGCATTTCAAACCTGTCTCAAGCCTGCTACTGCAGTGCCTGTGCTGCAGTGTACTGCCACTTCGATTTGGCATTTAAAACTACTTGCCAAGCCTTAAACTCCAATTTTATTACATATCAGTAACCCCTAAGGTAGGCCCTAGGTAGTCCTAGGGGCATCATGCTATGTAAGTAAAAGGTAAGACATGTACTGTGGTAGTTTGTATGTCCTAGTAGTATCAAACAGTCTATTACATTTTTCACTACTGTGAGGTCTGCCCCTCTCATAGGTTAGCATTGGGTATTCCCTTATACTTTTTGGGGGGTAATTCCATATCAGAGAGGAGAAGCTTTATTTATTTATTGATAAATCCTATCTACTGGTGAGGTTGGATTTAATCTTACCATTGTATAAATGCCATTTTTAGAGAGTGAGCATTTCTCTGCACTTACTGCTCTATTTGCATTGAAACCTGTCTTCGATTGACGTCTGGATTGGGCTGCGAGACAGCTACATATGTGCATTCCCTGTAGACAGCCACAACACAGGTCACTCAACTGCAACTGCATTCATCTGCATTCTGATTGGCCTGGGGGAGAGCTCCGCTCCCCTTACCGCAAATATGTTCAAGAACGATAATTTATGTCAGTAAGTACAGTATACCTACATCTTATAATCATGTGTGTTTAAATAATTTGTTGTTAGATCGTTTAAATATTGAAAAGGATCTGTTTTTAATAGACATTTTACAAAAACAACTGGTACATTTGGGAATTCTGTAAAGGAAAAACCCAACTGCCGTGACATTGCCAACCACAATGCCGTGACTCGGATTCGAACCGAGGTTGCTGCGGCCACAACGCAGAGTACTAACCACTATACGATCACGGCAAGCTACTTGGGCTCAATAACGTACAGTGACATGAAGAAATTATAATTCGGAACACTCAGGGCTACTCCTGTGATAGGCTGAATGTGTTCATTGCTTCCTCATTCCTTATACAAAGGCTTTATCTCCTCAGTGGTTGATAGGCTGAAACCGTTTCCTGGCCGCCTGCTTGTGAACTGGCAGGAGTCAAAGATCACACATACACTGGTGGGCCTGTGATGGGACACCAATGCAGAGAAACACACCTGGCGCAGATATTCTATTCTGTTTATTAGACCTGCATCTCCCCTGTACCTCCTCAAGCCATCTGAATGTGAAGCAAGAAAGAGTTAAGGAACGGTCCATCTACACTTTTATTGGGAGGATGCTGCTGTGAGCTCCTCCCAGCTAATCACACAAACAGCAGTAAAGCAAGATAACTACACAGTTAGGGGGGACTGCATGGTTAGGTTTTTGAGGAATTATTGAAACTGACCTCAGTGACCCATAATCAGAGCTGTGGCTAATGACTGCATGCCTAATTATGATGAAGCAAGCACCATGGCTCGTAGGGGCCCCACAACACACTTTTCTTAGCTCATTGAATTAAAGTATAAACTTCTGCCATGTGTGAGTGGTAAAGGCTTGTTAATTTTGTTGCTTTTCAAATTCACGTCTGACAACAAGACGAAGGAACATTGGGGCATCAGACGCTTTGGAAAGTAGCCACCAACCGCAGAGAAAGAGAGAAAGAGGGAAAAGACAGTATGAGGTGTGGAGAAAACAGCAGCAGGTACAAGGAGCTCAAATGAGATTAATGGCGCCTAAGTAGAGCACGTAAAGGAACAGTTACAAATCTAAGAAAAGGGAAAAAAAAGACTAGGAAAAAACACAGAAAGAGCTTGTAGATGAAATTCTCTTCCAGGAACAGCAGGTTAGGAGAAATTACACAGGGAGCAGTTAAGCTTGTAACACGGGGAAGAATAGAAAAGAAAATGCAGTTTTATGAAGTGTTTTTGCCTAATCCAGCTAGCACTTTTATTTTATTTCTCTATTTGCTTCTTTTATCGGTAAAGTAAGTTTCAAGTGCATGCACAGGTATGACCGAGAGAGCCAGGGTATAATAATTTGAAGCGATTGCAGCAGCGCTAATGAAGGACGAGAGTTATAGCAAAGATATGAAAGGGGGAGCGATAATAAATATGTGATATGGCAATAGTGACACCAAAATAAGCCACCTATTTATAAAACTGACATGGAAGAAATACTAAAGGTTAACTTCTGAAATTGTAGCCGATGTTAAAAAGTTTCTCGTTGTCGGCTGGATTCGAACCTGCGCGGGGAGATCCCAATGGATTTCTAGTCCATCGCCTTAACCACTCGGCCACAACAACTGACTGTAAGGTGTGTGCACATAATCTGTATGCAAGTTTTCAAGGTGTCCCAGAGCAAATTCCTGATATTCTGCAATGCACTTTTTAAAAATAATGTTTTTTTCAGCAGGCACATTCTCTCCTAAAAACAAAAATAGCATGCGTATATCTCTAGTTTGGAATACCATAGGCTTGCATGCATACTCTCATGGGTCACTCAAGTTTTTTGGACCCTATTTCACTCTGTTTTCGTGCTGCTTTTAGTATATGGCCCATATTACAGAAGTCTACCATTTTTGAGTATTTGAGGCTCCTTTGTAAGTGCTTTATATTTTTTCCTGGAAGAGCTATATAATAAAGGGGTCCGGGAAGGATTGCATTTATGGAAGATAAAAGAAGGCCCACTTGTCTCACCAAATGCTGTAGAGAAACCTGATGTTTTACTCATGTTATCCTTAGTTCGTTTTATTTTAGACCTTGCATTCTTAAGGTGGTCCCAACCCCACCTTATTGCTTTTCACCTCCGCATTTTGCTGTATCTTTTTGTTGGCCTTAGGACTCTGATCACTTTATCGCTACTAATCAGTGCTGAAGTGCACGTGCTTCTTCCCTAATCATGTGTATAATTAGAGTATACCTGACTGACAGATTTAATTTACTTGAAAGCCCCTTGTAAAGTGGTATACCATATACCCAGGGACTGATTGTGCTGCCGAAAGAAATAGCATTTCAAACCTGTCTCAAGCCTGCTACTGCAGTGCCTGTGCTGCAGTGTACTGCCACTTCGACTTGGCATTTAAAACTACTTGCCAAGCCTTAAACTCCAATTTTATTACATATCAGTAACCCCTAAGGTAGGCCCTAGGTAGTCCTAGGGGCATCATGCTATGTAAGTAAAAGGTAAGACATGTACTGTGGTAGTTTGTATGTCCTAGTAGTATCAAACAGTCTATTACATTATTCACTACTGTGAGGTCTGCCCCTCTCATAGGTTAGCATTGGGTATTCCCTTATACTTTTTGGGGGGTAATTCCATATCAGAGAGGAGAAGCTTTATTTATTTATTGATAAATCCTATCTACTGGTGAGGTTGGATTTAATCTTACTATTGTATAAATGCCATTTTTAGAGAGTGAGCATTTCTCTGCACTTACTTCTCTATTTGCATTGAAACCTGTCTTCGATTGACGTCTGGATTGGGCTGCGAGACAGCTACATATGTGCATTCCCTGTAGACAACCACAACACAGGTCACTCAACTGCAACTGCATTCATCTGCATTCTGATTGGCCTGGGGGAGAGATCCGCTCCCCTTACCGCAAATATGTTCAAGAACGATAATTTATGTCAGTAAGTACAGTATACCTACATCTTATAATCATGTGTGTTTAAATAATTTGTCGTTAGATCGTTTAAATATTGAAAAGGATCTGTTTTTAATAGACATTTTACAAAAACAACTGGTACATTTGGGAATTCTGTAAAGAAAAAACCCAACTGCCGTGACATTGCCAACCACAATGCCGTGACTCGGATTCGAACCGAGGTTGCTGCGGCCACAACGCAGAGTACTAACCACTATACGATCACGTCGATCTACTTCGGCTCAATAACGTACAGTGACATGAAGAAATTATAATTCGGAACACTCAGGGCTACTCCTGTGATAGGCTGAATGTGTTCATTGCTTCCTCATTCCTTATACAAAGGCTTTATCTCCTCAGTGGTTGATAGGCTGAAACCGTTTCCTGGCCGCCTGCTTGTGAACTGGCAGGAGTCACAGATCACACATACACTGGTGGGCCTGTGATGGGACACCAATGCAGAGAAACACACCTGGCGCAGATATTCTATTCTGTTTATTAGACCTGCATCTCCCCTGTACCTCCTCAAGCCATCTGTATGTGAAGCAAGAAAGAGTTAAGGAACGGTCCATCTACACTTTTATTGGGAGGATGCTGCCTTGAGCTCCTCCCAGCTAATCACACAAACAGCAGTAAAGCAAGATAACTACACAGTTAGGGGGGACTGCATGGTTAGGTTTTTGAGGAATTATTGAAACTGACCTCAGTGACCCATAATCAGAGCTGTGGCTAATGACTGCATGCCTAATTATGATGAAGCAAGCACCATGGCTCGTAGGGGCCCCACAACACACTTTTCTTAGCTCATTGAATTAAAGTATAAACTTCTGCCATGTGTGAGTGGTAAAGGCTCGTTAATTTTGTTGCTTTTCAAATTCACGTCTGACAACAAGACGAAGGAACAATGGGGCATCAGACACTTTGGAAAGTAGCCACCAACCGCAGAGAAAGAGAGAAAGAGGGAAAAGACAGTATGAGGTGTGGAGAAAACAGCAGCAGGTACAAGGAGCTCAAATGAGATTAATGGCGCCTAACTAGAGCACATAAAGGAACAGTTACAAATCTAAGAAAAGGGAAAGAAAAGACTAGGAAAAAACACAGAAAGAGCTTGTAGATGAAATTCTCTTCCAGGAACAGCAGGTTAAGAGAAATTACACAGGGAGCAGTTAAGCTTGTAACACGGGGAGAATAGAAAAGAAAATAAAGTTTTATGAAGTGTGTTTGCCTAATCCAGCTAGCACTTTTATTTTATTTCTCTATTTGCTTCTTTTATTGGTAAAGTAAGTTTCAAGTGCATGCACAGGTATGACCGAGAGAGCCAGGGTATAATAATTTGAAGCGTTTGCACCAGCGCTAATGAAGGACGAGAGTTATAGCAAAGATATGAAAGGGGGAGCGATAATAAATATGTGATATGGCAATAGTGACACCAAAATAAGCCACCTATTTATAAAACTAACATGGAAGAAATACTAAAGGTTAACTTCTGAAATTGTAGCCGATGTTAAAAAGATTCTCGTTGTCGGCAGGATTCGAACCTGCGCGGGGAGACCCCAATGGATATCTAGTCCATCGCCTTAACCACTCGGCCACAACAACTGACTGCAAGGTGTGTGCACATAATCTGTATGCAAGTTTTCAAGGTGTCCCACAGCAAATTCCTGATATTCTGCAATGAACTTTTTAAAAATAATGTTTTTTTCAGCAGGCACATTCTCTCCTAAAAACAAAAATTGCATGCGTATATCTCTAGTTTGGAATACCATAGGCTTGCATGCATACTCTCATGGGTCACTCAAGTTTTTTGGACCCTATTGCACTCTGTTTTCATGCTGCTTTTAGTATATGTCCCATATTAAAGAAGTCTACCATCTTTGAGTATTTGAGGCTCCTTTGTAAGTGCTTTATATTTTTTCCTTGAAGAGCTATATAATAAAGGGGTCCGGGAAGGATTGCATTTATGGAAGATAAAAGAAGGCCCACTTGTCTCACCAAATGCTGTAGAGAAACCTGATGTTTTACTCATGTTATCCTTAGTTCGTTTTTGTTAGACCTTGCATTCTTAAGGTGGTCCCAACCCCACCTTATTGCTTTTCACCTCCGCATTTTGCTGTATCTTTTTGTTGGCCTTAGGACTCTGATCACTTTATCGCTACTAATCAGTGCTGAAGTGCACGTGCTTCTTCCCTAATCATGTGTATAATTGGAGTATACCTGACTGACAGATTTAATTTACTTGAAAGCCCCTTGTAAAGTGGTATACCATATACCCAGGGACTGATTGTGCCGCCCAAAGAAATAGCATTTCAAACCTGTCTCAAGCCTGCTACTGCAGTGCCTGTGCTGCAGTGTACTGCCACTTCGACTTGGCATTTAAAACTACTTGCCAAGCCTTAAACTCCAATTTTATTACATATCAGTAACCCCTAAGGTAGGCCCTAGGTAGTCCTAGGGGCATCATGCTATGTAAGTAAAAGGTAAGACATGTACTGTGGTAGTTTGTATGTCCTAGTAGTATCAAACAGTCTATTACATTTTTCACTACTGTGAGGTCTGCCCCTCTCATAGGTTAGCATTGGGTATTCCCTTATACTTTTTGGGGGGTAATTCCATATCAGAGAGGAGAAGCTTTATTTATTTATTGATAAATCCTATCTACTGGTGAGGTTGGATTTAATCTTACTATTGTATAAATGCCATTTTTAGAGAGTGAGCATTTCTCTGCACTTACTGCTCTATTTGCATTGAAACCTGTCTTCGATTGACGTCTGGATTGGGCTGCGAGACAGCTACATATGTGCATTCCCTGTAGACAGCCACAACACAGGTCACTCAACTGCAACTGCATTCATCTGCATTCTGATTGGCCTGGGGAGAGGTCCGCTCCCCTTACCGCAAATATGTTCAAGAACGATAATTTATGTCAGTAAGTACAGTATACCTACATCTTATAATCATGTGTGTTTAAATAATTTGTCGTTAGATCGTTTAAATATT
This sequence comes from Lissotriton vulgaris, assembly GCF_964263255.1. Lineage (NCBI taxonomy): Eukaryota > Metazoa > Chordata > Amphibia > Caudata > Salamandridae > Lissotriton > Lissotriton vulgaris. The sequence goes on along the minus strand of NW_028244321.1, from coordinate 265,002 downwards.
GAAAAGGATCTGTTTTTAATAGACATTTTACAAAAACAACTGGTACATTTGGGAATTCTGTAAAGGAAAAACCCAACTGCCGTGACATTGCCAACCACAATGCCGTGACTCGGATTCGAACCGAGGTTGCTGCGGCCACAACGCAGACTACTAACCACTATACGATCACGGCGAGCTACTTGGGCTCAATAACGTACAGTGACATGAAGAAATTATAATTCGGAACACTCAGGGCTACTCCTGTGATAGGCTGAATGTGTTCATTGCTTCCTCATTCCTTATACAAAGGCTTTATCTCCTCAGTGGTTGATAGGCTGAAACCGTTTCCTGGCCGCCTGCTTGTGAACTGGCAGGAGTCAAAGATCACACATACACTGGTGGGCCTGTGATGGGACACCAATGCAGAGAAACACACTTGGCGCAGATATTCTATTCTGTTTATTAGACCTGCATCTCCCCTGTACCTCCTCAAGCCATCTGTATGTGAAGCAAGAAAGAGTTAAGGAACGGTTCATCTACACTTTTATTGGGAGGATGCTGCCGTGAGCTCCTCTCAGCTAATCACACAAACAGCAGTAAAGCAAGATGACTACACAGTTAGGGGGGACTGCATGGTTAGGTTTTTGAGGAATTATTGAAACTGACCTCAGTGACCCATAATCAGAGCTGTGGCTAATGACTGCATGCCTAATTATGATGAAGCAAGCACCATGGCTCGTAGGGGCCCCACAACACACTTTTCTTAGCTCATTGAATTAAAGTATAAACTTCTGCCATGTGTGAGTGGTAAGGGCTCGTTAATTTTGTTGCTTTTCAAATTCACGTCTGACAACAAGACGAAGGAACAATGGGGCATCAGACACTTTGGAAAGTAGCCACCAACCGCAGAGAAAGAGAGAAAGAGGGAAAAGACAGTATGAGGTGTGGAGAAAACAGCAGCAGGTACAAGGAGCTCAAATGAGATTAATGGCGCCTAAATAGAGCACATAAAGGAACAGTTACAAATCTAAGAAAAGGGAAAGAAAAGACTAGGAAAAAACACAGAAAGAGCTTGTAGATGAAATTCTCTTCCAGGAACAGCAGGTTAAGAGAAATTACACAGGGAGCAGTTAAGCTTGTAACTCGGGGAGAATAGAAAAGAAAATGCAGTTTTATGAAGTGTGTTTGCCTAATTCAGCTAGTACTTTTATTTTATTTCTCTATTTGCTTCTTTTATTGGTAAAGTAAGTTTCAAGGGCATGCACAGGTATGACCGAGAGAGCCAGGGTATAATAATTTGAAGCGTTTGCACCAGCGCTAATGAAGGACGAGAGTTATAGCAAAGATATGAAAGGGGAAGCAATAATAAATATGTGATATGGCAATAGTGACACCAAAATAAGCCACCTATTTATAAAACTGACATGGAAGAAAAACTAAAGGTTAACTTCTGAAATTGTAGCCGATGTTAAAAAGATTCTCGTTGTCGGCAGGATTCGAACCTGCGCGGGGAGACCCCAATGGATTTCTAGTCCATCGCCTTAACCACTCGGCCACAACAACCGACTGTAAGGCGTGTGCACATAATCTGTATGCAAGTTTTCAAGGTGTCCCACAGCAAATTCCTGATATTCTGCAATGCACTTTTAAAAAATAATGTTTCTTTCAGCAGGCACATTCTCTCCTGAAAACAAAAATTGCATGCGTTTATCTCTAGTTTGGAATACCATAGGCTTGCATGCATACTCTCATGGGTCACTCAAGTTTTTTGGACCCTATTGCACTCTGTTTTCATGCTGCTTTTAGTATATGTCCCATATTAAAGAAGTCTACCATCTTTGAGTATTTGAGGCTCCTTTGTAAGTGCTTTATATTTTTTCCTTGAAGAGCTATATAATAAAGGGGTCCGGGAAGGATTGCATTTATGGAAGATAAAAGAAGGCCCACTTGTCTCACCAAATGCTGTAGAGAAACCTGATGTTTTACTCATGTTATCCTTAGTTCGTTTTTGTTAGACCTTGCATTCTTAAGGTGGTCCCAACCCCACCTTATTGCTTTTCACCTCCCCATTTTGCTGTATCTTTTTGTTGGCCTTAGGACTCTGATCACTTTATCGCTACTAATCAGTGCTGAAGTGCACGTGCTTCTTCCCTAATCATGTGTATAATTGGAGTATACCTGACTGACAGATTTAATTTACTTGAAAGCCCCTTGTAAAGTGGTATACCATATACCCAGGGACTGATTGTGCCGCCCAAAGAAATAGCATTTCAAACCTGTCTCAAGCCTGCTACTGCAGTGCCTGTGCTGCAGTGTACTGCCACTTCAACTTGGCATTTAAAACTACTTGCCAAGCCTTAAACTCCAATTTTATTACATATCAGTAACCCCTAAGGTAGGCCCTAGGTAGTCCTAGGGGCATCATGCTATGTAAGTAAAAGGTAAGACATGTACTGTGGTAGTTTGTATGTCCTAGTAGTATCAAACAGTCTATTACATTTTTCACTACTGTGAGGTCTGCCCCTCTCATAGGTTAGCATTGGGTATTCCCTTATACTTTTTGGGGGGTAATTCCATATCAGAGAGGAGAAGCTTTATTTATTTATTGATAAATCCTATCTACTGGTGAGGTTGGATTTAATCTTACTATTGTATAAATGCCATTTTTAGAGAGTGAGCATTTCTCTGCACTTACTGCTCTATTTGCATTGAAACCTGTCTTCGATTGACGTCTGGATTGGGCTGCGAGACAGCTACATATGTGCATTCCCTGTAGACAGCCACAACACAGGTCACTCAACTGCAACTGCATTCATCTGCATTCTGATTGGCCTGGGGAGAGGTCCGCTCCCCTTACCGCAAATATGTTCAAGAACGATAATTTATGTCAGTAAGTACAGTATACCTACATCTTATAATCATGTGTGTTTAAATAATTTGTCGTTAGATCGTTTAAATATTGAAAAGGATCTGTTTTTAATAGACATTTTACAAAAACAACTGGTACATTTGGGAATTCTGTAAAGGAAAAACCCAACTGCCGTGACATTGCCAACCACAATGCCGTGACTCGGATTCGAACCGAGGTTGCTGCGGCCACAACGCAGACTACTAACCACTATACGATCACGGCGAGCTACTTGGGCTCAATAACGTACAGTGACATGAAGAAATTATAATTCGGAACACTCAGGGCTACTCCTGTGATAGGCTGAATGTGTTCATTGCTTCCTCATTCCTTATACAAAGGCTTTATCTCCTCAGTGGTTGATAGGCTGAAACCGTTTCCTGGCCGCCTGCTTGTGAACTGGCAGGAGTCAAAGATCACACATACACTGGTGGGCCTGTGATGGGACACCAATGCAGAGAAACACACCTGGCGCAGATATTCTATTCTGTTTATTAGACCTGCATCTCCCCTGTACCTCCTCAAGCCATCTGTATGTGAAGCAAGAAAGAGTTAAGGAACGGTTCATCTACACTTTTATTGGGAGGATGCTGCCGTGAGCTCCTCTCAGCTAATCACACAAACAGCAGTAAAGCAAGATGACTACACAGTTAGGGGGGACTGCATGGTTAGGTTTTTGAGGAATTATTGAAACTGACCTCAGTGACCCATAATCAGAGCTGTGGCTAATGACTGCATGCCTAATTATGATGAAGCAAGCACCATGGCTCGTAGGGGCCCCACAACACACTTTTCTTAGCTCATTGAATTAAAGTATAAACTTCTGCCATGTGTGAGTGGTAAAGGCTCGTTAATTTTGTTGCTTTTCAAATTCACGTCTGACAACAAGACGAAGGAACAATGGGGCATCAGACACTTTGGAAAGTAGCCACCAACCGCAGAGAAAGAGAGAAAGAGGGAAAAGACAGTATGAGGTGTGGAGAAAACAGCAGCAGGTACAAGGAGCTCAAATGAGATTAATGGCGCCTAACTAGAGCACATAAAGGAACAGTTACAAATCTAAGAAAAGGGAAAGAAAAGACTAGGAAAAAACACAGAAAGAGCTTGTAGATGAAATTCTCTTCCAGGAACAGCAGGTTAAGAGAAATTACACAGGGAGCAGTTAAGCTTGTAACTCGGGGAGAATAGAAAAGAAAATGCAGTTTTATGAAGTGTGTTTGCCTAATTCAGCTAGTACTTTTATTTTATTTCTCTATTTGCTTCTTTTATTGGTAAAGTAAGTTTCAAGGGCATGCACAGGTATGACCGAGAGAGCCAGGGTATAATAATTTGAAGCGTTTGCACCAGCGCTAATGAAGGACGAGAGTTATAGCAAAGATATGAAAGGGGGAGCAATAATAAATATGTGATATGGCAATAGTGACACCAAAATAAGCCACCTATTTATAAAACTGACATGGAAGAAAAACTAAAGGTTAACTTCTGAAATTGTAGCCGATGTTAAAAAGATTCTCGTTGTCAGCAGGATTCGAACCTGCGCGGGGAGACCCCAATGGATTTCTAGTCCATCGCCTTAACCACTCGGCCACAACAACCGACTGTAAGGTGTGTGCACATAATCTGTATGCAAGTTTTCAAGGTGTCCCACAGCAAATTCCTGATATTCTGCAATGCACTTTTAAAAAATAATGTTTTTTTCAGCAGGCACATTCTCTCCTGAAAACAAAAATTGCATGCGTTTATCTCTAGTTTGGAATACTATAGGCTTGCATGCATACTCTCATGGGTCACTCAAGTTTTTTGGACCCTATTGCACTCTGTTTTCGTGCTGCTTTTAGTATATGGCCCATATTACAGAAGTCTACCATCTTTGAGTATTTGAGGCTCCTTTGTAAGTGCTTTATAGTTTTTTCCTTGAAGAGCTATATAATAAAGGGGTCCGGGAAATATTGCATTTATGGAAGATAGAAGAAGGCCCATTTGTCTCACCAAATGCTGTAGAGAAACCTGATGTTTTACTCATGTTATCCTTAGTTCGTTTTTGTTAGACCTTGCATTCTTAAGGTGGTCCCAACCCCACCTTATTGCTTTTCACCTCCGCATTTTGCTGTATCTTTTTGTTGGCCTTAGGACTCTGATCACTTTATCACTACTAATCAGTGCTGAAGTGCACGTGCTTCTTCCCTAATCATGTGTATAATTGGAGTATACCTGACTGACAGATTTAATTTACTTGAAAGCCCCTTGTAAAGTGGTATACCATATACCCAGGGACTGATTGTGCCGCCCAAAGAAATAGCATTTCAAACCTGTCTCAAGCCTGCTACTGCAGTGCCTGTGCTGCAGTGTACTGCCACTTCGACTTGGCATTTAAAACTACTTGCCAAGCCTTAAACTCCAATTTTATTACATATCAGTAACCCCTAAGGTAGGCCCTAGGTAGTCCTAGGGGCATCATGCTATGTAAGTAAAAGGTAAGACATGTACTGTGGTAGTTTGTATGTCCTAGTAGTATCAAACAGTCTATTACATTTTTCACTACTGTGAGATCTGCCCCTCTCATAGGTTAGCATTGGGTATTCCCTTATACTTTTTGGGGGGTAATTCCATATCAGAGAGGAGAAGCTTTATTTATTTATTGATAAATCCTATCTACTAGTGAGGTTGGATTTAACCTTACTATTGTATGAATGCCATTTTTAGAGAGTGAGCATTTCTCTGCACTTACTGCTCTATTTGCATGAAAACCTGTCTTCAATTGACGTCTGGATTGGGCTGCGAGACAGCTACATATGTGCATTCCCTGTAGACAGCCACAACACAGGTCACTCAACTGCAACTGCATTCATCTGCATTCTGATTGGCCTGGGGAGAGCTCCGCTCCCCTTACCGCAAATATATTCAAGAACGATAATTTATGTCAGTAAGTACAGTATACCTACATCTTATAATCATGTGTGTTTAAATAATTTGTCGTTAGATCGTTTAAATATTGAAAAGGATCTGTTTTTAATAGACATTTTACAAAAACAACTGGTACATTTGGGAATTCTGTAAAGGAAAAACCCAACTGCCGTGACATTGCCAACCACAATGCCGTGACTCGGATTCGAACTGAGGTTGCAGCGGCCACAACGCAGAGTACTAACCACTATACGATCACGGCGAGCTACTTGGGCTCAATAACGTACAGTGACATGAAGAAATTATAATTCGGAACACTCAGGGCTACTCCTGTGATAGGCTGAATGTGTTCATTGCTTCCTCATTCCTTATACAAAGGCTTTATCTCCTCAGTGGTTGATAGGCTGAAACCGTTTCCTGGCCGCCTGCTTGTGAACTGGCAGGAGTCAAAGATCACACATACACTGGTGGGCCTGTGATGGGACACCTATGCAGAGAAACACACCTGGCGCAGATATTCTATTCTGTTTATTAGACCTGCATCTCCCCTGTACCTCCTCAAGCCATCTGTATGTGAAGCAAGAAAGAGTTAAGGAACGGTCCATCTACTCTTTTATTGGGAGGATGCTGCGCTGAGCTCCTCCCAGCTAATCACACAAACAGCAGTAAAGCAAGATAACTACACAGTTAGGGGGACTGCATGGTTAGGTTTTTGAGGAATTATTGAAACTGACCTCAGTGACCCATAATCAGAGATGTGGCTAATGACTGCATGCTTATTATGATGAAGCAAGCACCATGGCTCGTAGGGGCCCCACAACACACTTTTCTTAGCTCATTGAATTAAAGTATAAACTTCTGCCATGTGTGAGTGGTAAAGGCTTGTTAATTTTGTTGCTTTTCAAATTCACGCCTGACAACAAGACGAAGGAACATTGGGGCATCAGACGCTTTGGAAAGTAGCCACCAACCGCAGAGAAAGAGAGAAAGAGGGAAAAGGCAGTATGAGGTGTGGAGAAAACAGCAGCAGGTACAGGGAGCTCAAATGAGATTAATGGCGCCTAAATAGAGCACGTAAAGGAACAGTTACAAATCTAAGAAAAGGGAAAGAAAAGACTAGGAAAAAACACAGAAAGAGCTTGTAGATGAAATTCTCTTCCAGGAACAGCAGGTTAAGAGAAATTAAACAGGGAGCAGTTAAGCTTGTAACACGGGGGAGAATAGAAAAGAAAATGCAGTTTTATGAAGTGTGTTTGCCTAATCCAGCTAGCACTTTTATTTTATTTCTCTATTTGCTTCTTTTATTGGTAAAGTAAGTTTCAAGTGCATGCACAGGTATGACCGAGAGAGCCAGGGTATAATAATTTGAAGTGTTTGCACCAGCACTAATGAAGGACGAGAGTTATAGCAAAGATATGAAAGGGGGAGCGATAATAAATATGTGATATGGCAATAGTGACACCAAAATAAGCCACCTATTTATAAAACTGACATGGAAGAAATACTAAAGGTTAACTTCTGAAATTGTAGCAGATGTTAAAAAGATTGTCGTTGTCGGCAGGATTCGAACCTGCGCGGGGAGACCCCAATGGATTTCTAGTCCATCGCCTTAACCACTCGGCCACATCAACTGACTGTAAGGTGTATGCACATAATCTGTATGCAAGTTTACAAGGTGTCCCACAGCAAATTCCTGATATTCTGCAATGCA
>NW_028244321.1:235000-252500 GCF_964263255.1 Lissotriton vulgaris | reverse complement strand
TCTTAGCTCATTGAATTAAAGTATAAACTTCTGCCATGTGTGAGTGGTAAAGGCTCGTTAATTTTGTTGCTTTTCAAATTCACGTCTGACAACAAGACGAAGGAACATTGGGGCATCAGACGCTTTGGAAAGTAGCCACCAACCGCAGAGAAAGAGAGAAAGAGGGAAAAGACAGTATGAGGTGTGGAGAAAACAGCAGCAGGTACAAGGAGCTCAAATGAGATTAATGGCGCCTAAATAGAGCACGTAAAGAAACAGTTACAAATCTAAGAAAAGGGAAAGAAAAGACTAGGAAAAAACACAGAAAGAGCTTGTAGATGAAATTCTCTTCCAGGAACAGCAGGTTAAGAGAAATTACACAGGGAGCAGTTAAGCTTGTAAGACGGGGGAGAATAGAAAAGAAAATGCAGTTTTATGAAGTGCGTTTGCCTAATCCAGCTAGCACTTTTATTTTATTTCTCTATTTGCTTCTTTTATTGGTAAAGTAAGTTTCAAGTGCATGCACAGGTATGACCGAGAGAGCCAGGGTATAATAATTTGAAGCGTTTGCACCAGCGCTAATGAAGCACGAGAGTTATAGCAAAGATATGAAAGGGGGAGCGATAATAAATATGTGATATGGCAATAGTGACACCAAAATAAGCCACCTATTTATAAAACTGACATGGAAGAAATACTAAAGGTTAACTTCTGAAATTGTAGCCGATGTTAAAAAGATTCTCGTTGTCGGCAGGATTCGAACCTGCGCGGGGAGACCCCAATGGATTTTTAGTCCATCGCCTTAACCACTCGGCCACAACAACTGACTGTAAGGTGTGTGCACATAATCTGTATGCAAGTTTTCAAGGTGTCCCACAGCAAATTCCTGATATTCTGCAATGCACTTTTTAAAAATAATGTTTTTTTCAGCAGGCACATTCTCTCCTAAAAACAAAAATTGCATGCGTATATCTCTAGTTTGGAATACCATAGGCTTGCATGCATACTCTCATGGGTCACTCAAGTTTTTGGACCCTATTGCACTCTGTTTTCGTGCTGCTTTTAGTATATGACCCATATTACAGAAGTCTACCATCTTTGAGTATTTGAGGCTCCTTTGTAAGTGCTTTATATTTTTTCCTTGAAGAGCTATATAATAAAGGGGTCCGGGAATGATTGCATTTATGGAAGATAAAAGAAGGCCCACTTGTCTCACCAAATGCTGTAGAGAAACCTGATGTTTTACTCATGTTATCCTTAGTTCGTTTTTGTTAGACCTTGCATTCTTAAGGTGGTCCCAACCCCACCTTATTGCTTTTCACCTCCGCATTTTGCTGTATCTTTTTGTTGGCCTTAGGACTCTGATCTTTTTATCGCTACTAATCAGTGCTGAAGTGCACGTGCTTCGTCCCTAATCATGTGTATAATTGGAGTATACCTGACTAACAAATTTAATTTACTTGAAAGCCCCTTGGAAAGTGGTATTCCATATACCCAGGGACTGATTGTGCCGCCCAAAGAAATAGCATTTCAAACCTGTCTCAAGCCTGCTACTGCAGTGTCTGTGCTGCAGTGTACTGCCACTTCGACTTGGCATTTAAAACTACTTGCCAAGCCTTAAACTTCAATTTTATTACATATCAGTAACCCCTAAGGTAGGCCCTAGGTAGTCCTAGGGGCATCATGCTATGTAAGTAAAAGGTAAGACATGTACTGTGGTAGTTTGTATGTCCTAGTAGTATCAAACAGTCTATTACATTTTTCACTAATGTGAGGTCTGCCCCTCTCATAGGTTAGCATTGGGTATTCCCTTATACTTTTTGGGGGTAATTCCATATCAGAGAGGAGAAGCTTTATTTATTTATTGATAAATCCTATCTACTGGTGAGGTTGGATTTAAGCTTACTATTGTATAAATGCCATTTTTAGAGAGTGAGCATTTCTCTGCACTTACTGCTCTATTTGCATCAAAACCTGTCTTCAATTGATGTCTGGATTGGGCTGTGAGACAGCTACATATGTGCATTCCCTGTAGACAGCCACAAGACAGGTCACTCAACTGCAACTGCATTCATCTGCATTCTGATTGGCCTGGGGAGAGGTCCGCTCCCCTTACCGCAAATATGTTCAAGAACGATAATTTATGTCAGTAAGTACAGTATACCTACATCTTATAATCATGTGTGTTTAAATATTTTGTCGTTAGATCGTTTAAATATTGAAAAGGATCTGTTTTTAATAGACATTTTACAAAAACAACTGGTACATTTGGGAATTCTGTAAAGGAAAAACCCAACTGCCGTGACATTGCCAACCACAATGCCGTGACTCGGATTCGAACCGAGGTTGCTGCGGCCACAACGCAGACTACTAACCACTATACGATCACGGCGAGCTACTTGGGCTCAATAACGTATAGTGACATGAAGAAATTATAATTCGGAACACTCAGGGCTACTCCTGTGATAGGCTGAATGTGTTCATTGCTTCCTCATTCCTTATACAAAGGCTTTATCTCCTCAGTGGTTGATAGGCTGAAACCGTTTCCTGGCCGCCTGCTTGTGAACTGGCAGGAGTCAAAGATCACACATACACTGGTGGGCCTGTGATGGGACACCAATGCAGAGAAACACACCTGGCGCAGATATTCTATTCTGTTTATTAGACCTGCATCTCCCCTGTACCTCCTCAAGCCATCTGTATGTGAAGCAAGAAAGAGTTAAGGAACGGTCCATCTACACTTTTATTGGGAGGATGCTGCCGTGAGCTCCTCCCAGCTAATCACACAAACAGCAGTAAAGCAAGATAACTACACAGTTAGGGGGGACTGCATGGTTAGGTTTTTGAGAAATTATTGAAACTGACCTCAGTGACCCATAATCAGAGCTGTGGCTAATGACTGCATGCCTACTTATGATGATGCAAGCACCATGGCTCGTAGGGGCCCCACAACACACTTTTCTTAGCTCATTGAATTAAAGTATAAACTTCTGCCATGTGTGAGTGGTAAAGGCTCGTTAATTTTGTTGCTTTTCAAATTCACGTCTGACAACAAGACGAAGGAACAATGGGGCATCAGACACTTTGGAAAGTAGCCACCAACCGCAGAGAAAGAGAGAAAGAGGGAAAAGACAGTATGAGGTGTGGAGAAAACAGCAGCAGGTACAAGGAGCTCAAATGAGATTAATGGCGCCTAAATAGAGCACATAAAGGAACAGTTACAAATCTAAGAAAAGGGAAAGAAAAGACTAGGAAAAAACACAGAAAGAGCTTGTAGATGAAATTCTCTTCCAGGAACAGCAGGTTAAGAGAAATTACACAGGGAGCAGTTAAGCTTGTAACTCGGGGAGAATAGAAAAGAAAATGCAGTTTTATGAAGTGTGTTTGCCTAATTCAGCTAGTACTTTTATTTTATTTCTCTATTTGCTTCTTTTATTGGTAAAGTAAGTTTCAAGGGCATGCACAGGTATGACCGAGAGAGCCAGGGTATAATAATTTGAAGCGTTTGCACCAGCGCTAATGATGGACGAGAGTTATAGCAAAGATATGAAAGGGGGAGCGATAATAAATATGTGATATGGCAATAGTGACACCAAAATAAGCCACCTATTTATAAAACTGACATGGAAGAAAAACTAAAGGTTAACTTCTGAAATTGTAGCCGATGTTAAAAAGATTCTCATTGTCGGCAGGATTCGAACCTGCGCGGGGAGATCCCAATGGATTTCTAGTCCATCGCCTTAACCACTCGGCCACAACAACTGACTGTAAGGTGTGTGCACATAATCTGTATGCAAGTTTTCAAGGTGTCCCACAGCAAATTCCTGATATTCTGCAATGCACTTTTTAAAAATAATGTTTTTTTCAGCAGGCACATTCTCTCCTGAAAACAAAAATTGCATGCGTTTATCTCTAGTTTGGAATACTATAGGCTTGCATGCATACTCTCATGGGTCACTCAAGTTTTTTGGACCCTATTGCACTCTGTTTTCGTGCTGCTTTTAGTATATGGCCCATATTACAGAAGTCTACCATCTTTGAGTATTTGAGGCTCCTATGTAAGTCATTTATATTTTTTCCTTGAAGAGCTATATAATAAAGGGGTCCGGGAAAGATTGCATTTATGGAAGATAAAAGAAGGCCCATTTGTCTCACCAAATGCTGTAGAGAAACCTGATGTTTTACTCATGTTATCCTTAGTTCGTTTTTGTTAGACCTTGCATTCTTAAGGTGGTCCCAACCCCACCTTATTGCTTTTCACCTCCGCATTTTGCTGTATCTTTTTGTTGGCCTTAGGACTCTGATCACTTTATCGCTACTAATCAGTGCTGAAGTGCACGTGCTTCTTCCCTAATCATGTGTATAATTGGAGTATACCTGACTGACAGATTTAATTTACTTGAAAGCCCCTTGTAAAGTGGTATACCATATACCCAGGGACTGATTGTGCCGCCCAAAGAAATAGCATTTCAAACCTGTCTCAAGCCTCCTACTGCAGTGCCTGTGCTGCAGTGTACTGCCACTTCGACTTGGCATTTAAAACTACTTGCCAAGCCTTAAACTCCAATTTTATTACATATCAGTAACCCCTAAGGTAGGCCCTAGGTAGTCCAAGGGGCATCATGCTATGTAAGTAAAAGGTAAGACATGTACTGTGGTAGTTTGTATGTCCTATTAGTATCAAACAGTCTATTACATTTTTCACTACTGTGAGATCTGCCCCTCTCATAGGTTAGCATTGGGTATTCCCTTATACTTTTTGGGGGGTAATTCCATATCAGAGAGGAGAAGCTTTATTTATTTATTGATAAATCCTATCTACTGGTGAGGTTGGATTTAATCTTACTATTGTATGAATGCCATTTTTAGAGAGTGGTTAACAACACGGAGTTTGGTCCTGGGACAGAGGGGCAGCTGGACCTAATATAAACTAGAAAAAATGAAGATGCTAGCCCTCCACCACTTATCACACAATTTTTGTGAATACAAACAGACAATTGTTTTGTTTGTATGGGCAAATTTATTTAACCCTTTTACTTAATTCTTTTTTTCTTATTTATAGAAACGTTCTGGGTGAGAAAAGGCACAAAAAATACAGACATTTATATTATTTACAGCTCACACGCATACATCTTTCATACCACTATTACAACTGACATATATACAAGTAATCGACATATTTTTACACACTATATATACAAGCTTCTTTATGAAGAAGAATTCCAATTTCAAAGCCACAGATAATGATTCTCTGTGGAGAGTCAAGTTATTACGACGCCCAACAAGGGTCAAACAACAAAAAGGCAACAGAAAAATAAATTGCAAATTCACTGGTTGAAAATAATAAATCAATTATAACACAAATGTTAACTCGAAAATGCCTATTTTGCTGTTTTTTGCCAACGCGTTTCGAATCTGAGTCTGATCCCAGATTCTCCTCAGGGCTCTTTAAATGAAGATTCTGCAAAAAAAGAGGAAGCTTGCTTTAGCCACTATGCATCTAGCCATTTTGGACCCCTTAAGCGGAGAGATTATTAAGATTGTACCTCAAAAATGGAAGGCGCGGTCCCGCGGTGCCATTTTCAAGTGGGGGCTTTAGTTTCAGAAGAGGTTCTGTTAAAGAAATTATGGCGGTTAACCAACCATCTAGGGACACACAGGCTTTAGCGGCTTCAAACCTTCCAAGCGGAAAGGTCCTACCTTCAAATGTGGTAAGTGAGATCGCTACTGTTTCTTTGTGGCGCTGTATTTATTTCACTGTTCAGGCAGAGCTGCTGCAGCCTAGAACAAGTTAACAAGAGCGGCACTAAGTATATGTGAAGTTTAAAATACCAGTGACAAAGAATGCGGCGGGGGGAGTTGATTCATACCTGGTAACTGTTTTCCAAGCAGGAGACTCACTGCATCGCCAGCCCGTAGCTCCTTCGTTTTCACGCAGGCGGCGGGCCGGGACCAAAACGTTCCCAGAAATTGGTATGATTCACGCTGTTTTCTAGGGGGATATCAGAGTAAAGATTTAGCGCTGGGGCGCAAAAGGCTCGCTCATCTAGATACCACGTCTTAGGGCTTAGGTACTAACCTTCTTCTCCAGCTCTGGCAGCAGGAAATGCGAACCCATTGGTGTACCGAAGCCATGTGAGCTCCCTACTAGATACCTGCCTACCGCTAAGCATTATGGTCATTGTAGTGAGGAGTATTTACAAACGTGAAACTTCCGATAATGAGTTAAATCCCGTTTGTGTGCTGTTAAATTTTAGTATTAAATATGCTTCTTTTTGTAGAAGCAGTTGTTCACAGTTGGTGCCCGGATTCAGATGATTTACATTACACAGTACAGTCCACTTGAACTCATTCTCACCATGGCTTTTGTCAACGAAATGTTGGACAAGTGGTGCTGTGAGGATTTTGTTCTTAATGCGTGACCTATGTTGTGTCATGCGTGTATTCACTTGCTGATTAGTCTTCCCGATGTAGATTTTAGGGCAGGAACAGACAATGGCATAAACCACATTTTTGGTTTTACAGTTGGTAAAATTGGAGTGGGTCCACGTTGTAGTCATATGTTGGAAGATTTTCCCTTCTAGGGTTGTGTCGCACGCGACACAATTCCCACATCTGTGGTGTCCCTCCACTGGTTTAAGGCCCCATTTAGACAATAAATCACTCTTTGGTTTTGTTACTCTAATGTCTGCACGGACCAGTTGTTGGCCAATGTTTTGGTTTTTGCGGAAAGCAAATAAGGGACGAGGGAAGGGAGTTTCTAATTCTTCCAGCAAGTGCCAGTGTTTTAGGACCAATTGTCTTATTTTGTGTGTTTCTGCACAGAACGTGGTGACACAGACCAAGCTCTCCAATTCACGCTTGATTTTTGTTTCAAAGAGGCATTCTCTAGGTGTGTATCTTGCCCTCTTGAAAGAATGTTTTAGTAATTTTTTGGGGTATCCCCTTTGTTGTAACTCATCACAAAAATGTTGGCCATGTTGTTCAAATTGTTCAACATCAGAGCAATTTCTCCGGATGCGGAGTAGTTGCCCGTAGGGCAAGTTGGCCCTTAAGTTTCGAGGATGCGAACTACCATAATGAAGAATGGTATTCTTGTCCGTTGCCTTCTTTTGGAGTGAAGATTTCAGCATTCCTCCCACATTTTTCATCACCACGTCCAGAAACGTCATTTTGACGTTGCTTGAGTCAAGCGAAAAATGGATATCCTGGTGTCGTGAATTCAGCCAGTGGTGAAAGTCAACCAAGTCTGTGTGGCTCCCCTGCCACAGGAGCCACACGTCGTCGATGTAACGGTACCACTGTTTTATGTGTTGCATGAATGGGTTATTGGTGTCAACAAATTTTTTCTCGTATTCGGCCATGAACAGAACCGCCATTTCCGGAGCATAAGGGCACCCCATCGCGGTGCCCTTAATCTGCATAAAGAATTCATTGTCAAACCGAAAATAGTTCTTTTTCAGGGTTATTTCAGCCAGTCTAAGTATGAACGACGTTGGGACTCTATGGGGTCTCTCTCTGGAGTCTAGATAGAGTTCGATCGCCTCAAGAGCCTCCTCTTGAGGAATCTGTGTATACAGAGACGTAACGTCCATGGTGACCATTAATTGTGAGGTTTCATCAAAGACAGTGTCCTCAACTTTTTTTAGGAAATCCGTAGTATCACGGAGGTAAGCTTTCACTTTGGCTACGAAAGGTTTAAGGAAGAAGTCCACAAATTTGGACAATGGCTCTAGACATGAATCGCACCCCGAGACAATTGGACGTCCCGGGGGCTCAGACAGATTTTTATGGATCTTGGGCAAGAAGTATGCCACCGGGGTCCTAGGAGATTTTTTAATCAAGAAATCACTTTCTTTTGGGCCCAGGAATCCACTCTCCTTTCCACCTTGTACTACCTCTAAAATCAAAGACTGTATTTGTTGTAGAGGGTCTTCTGTCAATTTGCGGTACCATTCCTGATTGTTGACCTGGGAACTGCCTTCCGCTAGGTACTTATCCCTTGGCAAAATAACGACCGCCCCGCCCTTGTCAGCTTGTTTTATCACCACAGAAGAGTCTGCCTTAAGATTTTGTATGGCGGTCCTTTGCCCCTTGGTGATGTTGGGTTTAACAAATTTCTGTTGGTTTTCTAATTTATTAATGGATGACAGGAGAACTTGTTCAAATGCTTGAACTTGTTTTGGGATGTTCTGATTGGGTACGAAAGTAGATTTGTTCCTCAAGCCCGTAGTTTCCATATTGTTACTTGGTGGTTGATTAGCAAAGAACGCTTTAAGTCGAATTTTCCGACAGAATTCTATAGCTTCCAACTTTATTTTAGTAAAATCTGTCCGTCTTGTAGGGACGAATTTTAGTCCCAGATTCAAAACTGACTCTTCGTCCTTTGATAATGCCCTAGTTGATAAATTAACTATAGTAGATGGTTTTGCTATGACTTGTAATAATTCCTCCGGGTTCGCATTTCCCATTGCGGCTTGAACCTTACCTTTGACTGCTGTCCTTTCTCTAAAAAAGGATTTTGTTTTTTATTTCCACCCCTCGAGTCCGAACCAGATGATTCTGAGGACGAGGTTTCTGAAAAAGTTTTGAATCTATTCCTAGATCTTCCTTGGAAATTGTTAAGTGCTCCTCGGGATTCTGATTGGGAATAGTAGTCGTCCTTCAAGAAGGGATAAGCCCTTTCTAATGTGAAGGACTTGGAGTCTCTTTCGAACTGTCCTGTCTTATTATTTATGGTAATGTCTTTGAAGGTCTGTATCTCTTTATCAATTTTTTCCAAAAGGGCTTTGGAGTCTGAAACCGCCTGGTTGTCTCTGATGGCCGTAGTCAATTCCTCAATTTCTTGTAGTTCTTTTGCACATAATCTCTGGGCAGTCTCTATGGTGTGGACCATCAGGTCCCTGCTGCACTTGGTATTTATACAACTGAAGCCCTTCTTATATTCTGCGTCGTCAGTAAAAATGACTGGGACATTTTTCACCTGAAGGCCCCATGGGATGATCCCACCCCTTAGGTGCTTCAGAAGAAAATGACCGTGAAGTTCTGTACGTATTTGTTTTTTGCGAAGTCTGATTAACTTATCAATTTCATTTTGTTGCTGAGCCGAAGAGCTCAGCGTGACTTCAGCAAAAGGGGATGTGGCTAATAGATTTTTAATGTGGCCTTCAGAAAAAGAAAGAGTGTCTTTCTCACCCATTACTTGAGAGAGACACGAGAGCCTCTCCAAGCTACGAGCCTAAATGACTTCCCACAACGAGAAATCAAAAGCCCTTAAAACTCTCGCGAGTGTGCACTCGCTCTAGAATTGGTTAACAACACGGAGTTTGGTCCTGGGACAGAGGGGCAGCTGGACCTAATATAAACTAGAAAAAATGAAGATGCTAGCCCTCCACCACTTATCACACAATT
Organism: Lissotriton vulgaris; assembly: GCF_964263255.1. Taxonomy (NCBI): domain Eukaryota; kingdom Metazoa; phylum Chordata; class Amphibia; order Caudata; family Salamandridae; genus Lissotriton; species Lissotriton vulgaris. The sequence goes on along the minus strand of NW_028244321.1, from coordinate 243,110 downwards.
TTTGTGAATACAAACAGACAATTGTTTTGTTTGTATGGGCAAATTTATTTAACCCTTTTACTTAATTCTTTTTTTCTTATTTATAGAAACGTTCTGGGTGAGAAAAGGCACAAAAAATACAGACATTTATATTATTTACAGCTCACACGCATACATCTTTCATACCACTATTACAACTGACATATATACAAGTAATCGACATATTTTTACACACTATATATACAAGCTTCTTTATGAAGAAGAATTCCAATTTCAAAGCCACAGATAATGATTCTCTGTGGAGAGTCAAGTTATTACGACGCCCAACAAGGGTCAAACAACAAAAAGGCAACAGAAAAATAAATTGCAAATTCACTGGTTGAAAATAATAAATCAATTATAACACAAATGTTAACTCGAAAATGCCTATTTTGCTGTTTTTTGCCAACGCGTTTCGAATCTGAGTCTGATCCCAGATTCTCCTCAGGGCTCTTTAAATGAAGATTCTGCAAAAAAAGAGGAAGCTTGCTTTAGCCACTATGCATCTAGCCATTTTGGACCCCTTAAGCGGAGAGATTATTAAGATTGTACCTCAAAAATGGAAGGCGCGGTCCCGCGGTGCCATTTTCAAGTGGGGGCTTTAGTTTCAGAAGAGGTTCTGTTAAAGAAATTATGGCGGTTAACCAACCATCCAGGGACACACAGGCTTTAGCGGCTTCAAACCTTCAAAGCGGAAAGGTCCTACCTTCAAATGTGGTAAGTGAGATCGCTACTGTTTCTTTGTGGCGCTGTATTTATTTCACTGTTCAGGCAGAGCTGCTGCAGCCTAGAACAAGTTAACAAGAGCGGCACTAAGTATATGTGAAGTTTAAAATACCAGTGACAAAGAATGCGGCGGGGGGAGTTGATTCATACCTGGTAACTGTTTTCCGAGCAGGAGACTCACTGCATCGCCAGCCCGTAGCTCCTTCGTTTTCACGCAGGCGGCGGGCCGGGACCAAAACGTTCCCAGAAATTGGTATGATTCACGCTGTTTTCTAGGGGGATATCAGAGTAAAGATTTAGCGCTGGGGCGCAAAAGGCTCGCTCATCTAGATACCACGTCTTAGGGCTTAGGTACTAACCTTCTTCTCCAGCTCTGGCAGCAGGAAATGCGAACCCATTGGTGTACCGAAGCCATGTGAGCTCCCTACTAGATACCTGCCTACCGCTAAGCATTATGGTCATTGTAGTGAGGAGTATTTACAAACGTGAAACTTCCGATAATGAGTTAAGTCCCGTTTGTGTGCTGTTAAATTTTAGTATTAAATATGCTTCTTTTTGTAGAAGCAGTTGTTCACAGTTGGTGCCCGGATTCAGATGATTTACATTACACAGTACAGTCCACTTGAACTCATTCTCACCATGGCTTTTGTCAACGAAATGTTGGACAAGTGGTGCTGTGAGGATTTTGTTCTTAATGCGTGACCTATGTTGTGTCATGCGTGTATTCACTTGCTGATTAGTCTTCCCGATGTAGATTTTAGGGCAGGAACAGACAATGGCATAAACCACATTTTTGGTTTTACAGTTGGTAAAATTGGAGTGGGTCCACGTTGTAGTCATATGTTGGAAGATTTTCCCTTCTAGGGTTGTGTCGCACGCGACACAATTCCCACATCTGTGGTGTCCCTCCACTGGTTTAAGGCCCCATTTAGACAATAAATCACTCTTTGGTTTTGTTACTCTAATGTCTGCACGGACCAGTTGTTGGCCAATGTTTTGGTTTTTGCGGAAAGCAAATAAGGGACGAGGGAAGGGAGTTTCTAATTCTTCCAGCAAGTGCCAGTGTTTTAGGACCAATTGTCTTATTTTGTGTGTTTCTGCACAGAACGTGGTGACACAGACCAAGCTCTCCAATTCACGCTTGATTTTTGTTTCAAAGAGGCATTCTCTAGGTGTGTATCTTGCCCTCTTGAAAGAATGTTTTAGTAATTTTTTGGGGTATCCCCTTTGTTGTAACTCATCACAAAAATGTTGGCCATGTTGTTCAAATTGTTCAACATCAGAGCAATTTCTCCGGATGCGGAGTAGTTGCCCGTAGGGCAAGTTGGCCCTTAAGTTTCGAGGATGCGAACTACCATAATGAAGAATGGTATTCTTGTCCGTTGCCTTCTTATGGAGTGAAGATTTCAGCATTCCTCCCACATTTTTCATCACCACGTCCAGAAACGTCATTTTGACGTTGCTTGAGTCAAGCGAAAAATGGATATCCTGGTGTCGTGAATTCAGCCAGTGGTGAAAGTCAACCAAGTCTGTGTGGCTCCCCTGCCACAGGAGCCACACGTTGTCGATGTAACGGTACCACTGTTTTATGTGTTGCATGAATGGGTTATTGGTGTCAACAAATTTTTTCTCGTATTCGGCCATGAACAGAACCGCCATTTCCGGAGCATAAGGGCACCCCATCGCGGTGCCCTTAATCTGCATAAAGAATTGACAGAAGACCCTCTACAACAAATACAGTCTTTGATTTTAGAGGTAGTACAAGGTGGAAAGGAGAGTGGATTCCTGGGCCCAAAAGAAAGTGATTTCTTGATTAAAAAATCTCCTAGGACCCCGGTGGCATACTTCTTGCCCAAGATCCATAAAAATCTGTCTGAGCCCCCGGGACGTCCAATTGTCTCGGGGTGCGATTCATGTCTAGAGCCATTGTCCAAATTTGTGGACTTCTTCCTTAAACCTTTCGTAGCCAAAGTGAAAGCTTACCTCCGTGATACTACGGATTTCCTAAAAAAAGTTGAGGACACTGTCTTTGATGAAACCTCACAATTAATGGTCACCATGGACGTTACGTCTCTGTATACACAGATTCCTCAAGAGGAGGCTCTTGAGGCGATCGAACTCTATCTAGACTCCAGAGAGAGACCCCATAGAGTCCCAACGTCGTTCATACTTAGACTGGCTGAAATAACCCTGAAAAAGAACTATTTTCGGTTTGACAATGAATTCTTTATGCAGATTAAGGGCACCGCGATGGGGTGCCCTTATGCTCCGGAAATGGCGGTTCTGTTCATGGCCGAATACGAGAAAAAATTTGTTGACACCAATAACCCATTCATGCAACACATAAAACAGTGGTACCGTTACATCGACGACGTGTGGCTCCTGTGGCAGGGGAGCCACACAGACTTGGTTGACTTTCACCACTGGCTGAATTCACGACACCAGGATATCCATTTTTCGCTTGACTCAAGCAACGTCAAAATGACGTTTCTGGACGTGGTGATGAAAAATGTGGGAGGAATGCTGAAATCTTCACTCCATAAGAAGGCAACGGACAAGAATACCATTCTTCATTATGGTAGTTCGCATCCTCGAAACTTAAGGGCCAACTTGCCCTACGGGCAACTACTCCGCATCCGGAGAAATTGCTCTGATGTTGAACAATTTGAACAACATGGCCAACATTTTTGTGATGAGTTACAACAAAGGGGATACCCCAAAAAATTACTAAAACATTCTTTCAAGAGGGCAAGATACACACCTAGAGAATGCCTCTTTGAAACAAAAATCAAGCGTGAATTGGAGAGCTTGGTCTGTGTCACCACGTTCTGTGCAGAAACACACAAAATAAGACAATTGGTCCTAAAACACTGGCACTTGCTGGAAGAATTAGAAACTCCCTTCCCTCGTCCCTTATTTGCTTTCCGCAAAAACCAAAACATTGGCCAACAACTGGTCCGTGCAGACATTAGAGTAACAAAACCAAAGAGTGATTTATTGTCTAAATGGGGCCTTAAACCAGTGGAGGAACACCCCAGATGTGGGATTTGTGTCGCGTGCGACACAACCCTAGAAGGGAAAATCTTCCAACATATGACTACAACGTGGACCCACTCCAATTTTACCAACTGTAAAACCAAAAATGTGGTTTATGCCATTGTCTGTTCCTGCCCTAAAATCTACATCGGGAAGACTAATCAGCAAGTGAATACACGCATGACACAACATAGGTCACGCATTAAGAACAAAATCCTCACAGCACCACTTGTCCAACATTTCGTTGACAAAAGCCATGGTGAGAATGAGTTCAAGTGGACTGTACTGTGTAATGTAAATCATCTGAATCCGGGCACCAACTGTGAACAACTGCTTCTACAAAAAGAAGCATATTTAATACTAAAATTTAACAGCACACAAACGGGACTTAACTCATTATCGGAAGTTTCACGTTTGTAAATACTCCTCACTACAATGACCATAATGCTTAGCGGTAGGCAGGTATCTAGTAGGGAGCTCACATGGCTTCGGTACACCAATGGGTTCGCATTTCCTGCTGCCAGAGCTGGAGAAGAAGGTTAGTACCTAAGCCCTAAGACGTGGTATCTAGATGAGCGAGCCTTTTGCGCCCCAGCGCTAAATCTTTACTCTGATATCCCCCTAGAAAACAGCGTGAATCATACCAATTTCTGGGAACGTTTTGGTCCCGGCCCGCCGCCTGCGTGAAAACGAAGGAGCTACGGGCTGGCGATGCAGTGAGTCTCCTGCTTGGAAAACAGTTACCAGGTATGAATCAACTCCCCCCGCCGCATTCTTTGTCACTGGTATTTTAAACTTCACATATACTTAGTGCCGCTCTTGTTAACTTGTTCTAGGCTGCAGCAGCTCTGCCTGAACAGTGAAATAAATACAGCGCCACAAAGAAACAGTAGCGATCTCACTTACCACATTTGAAGGTAGGACCTTTCCGCTTTGAAGGTTTGAAGCCGCTAAAGCCTGTGTGTCCCTGGATGGTTGGTTAACCGCCATAATTTCTTTAACAGAACCTCTTCTGAAACTAAAGCCCCCACTTGAAAATGGCACCGCGGGACCGCGCCTTCCATTTTTGAGGTACAATCTTAATAATCTCTCCGCTTAAGGGGTCCAAAATGGCTAGATGCATAGTGGCTAAAGCAAGCTTCCTCTTTTTTTGCAGAATCTTCATTTAAAGAGCCCTGAGGAGAATCTGGGATCAGACTCAGATTCGAAACGCGTTGGCAAAAAACAGCAAAATAGGCATTTTCGAGTTAACATTTGTGTTATAATTGATTTATTATTTTCAACCAGTGAATTTGCAATTTATTTTTCTGTTGCCTTTTTGTTGTTTGACCCTTGTTGGGCGTCGTAATAACTTGACTCTCCACAGAGAATCATTATCTGTGGCTTTGAAATTGGAATTCTTCTTCATAAAGAAGTTTGTATATATAGTGTGTAAAAATATGTCGATTACTTGTATATATGTCAGTTGTAATAGTGGTATGAAAGATGTATGCGTGTGAGCTGTAAATAATATAAATGTCTGTATTTTTTGTGCCTTTTCTCACCCAGAACGTTTCTATAAATAAGAAAAAAAGAATTAAGTAAAAGGGTTAAATAAATTTGCCCATACAAACAAAACAATTGTCTGTTTGTATTCACAAAAATTGTGTGATAAGTGGTGGAGGGCTAGCATCTTCATTTTTTCTAGTTTATATTAGGTCCAGCTGCCCCTCTGTCCCAGGACCAAACTCCGTGTTGTTAACCAATTCTAGAGCGAGTGCACACTCGCGAGAGTTTTAAGGGCTTTTGATTTCTCGTTGTGGGAAGTCATTTAGGCTCGTAGCTTGGAGAGGCTCTCGTGTCTCTCTCAAGTAATGGGTGAGAAAGACACTCTTTCTTTTTCTGAAGGCCACATTAAAAATCTATTAGCCACATCCCCTTTTGCTGAAGTCACGCTGAGCTCTTCGGCTCAGCAACAAAATGAAACTGATAAGTTAATCAGACTTCGCAAAAAACAAATACGTACAGAACTTCACGGTCATTTTCTTCTGAAGCACCTAAGGGGTGGGACCATCCCATGGGGCCTTCAGGTGAAAAATGTCCCAGTCATTTTTACTGACGACGCAGAATATAAGAAGGGCTTCAGTTGTATAAATACCAAGTGCAGCAGGGACCTGATGGTCCACACCATAGAGACTGCCCAGAGATTATGTGCAAAAGAACTACAAGAAATTGAGGAATTGACTACGGCCATCAGAGACAACCAGGCGGTTTCAGACTCCAAAGCCCTTTTGGAAAAAATTGATAAAGAGATACAGACCTTCAAAGACATTACCATAAATAATAAGACAGGACAGTTCGAAAGAGACTCCAAGTCCTTCACATTAGAAAGGGCTTATCCCTTCTTGAAGGACGACTACTATTCCCAATCAGAATCCCGAGGAGCACTTAACAATTTCCAAGGAAGATCTAGGAATAGATTCAAAACTTTTTCAGAAACCTCGTCCTCAGAATCATCTGGTTCGGACTCGAGGGGTGGAAATAAAAAACAAAATCCTTTTTTAGAGAAAGGACAGCAGTCAAAGGTAAGGTTCAAGCCGCAATGGGAAATGCGAACCCGGAGGAATTATTACAAGTCATAGCAAAACCATCTACTATAGTTAATTTATCAACTAGGGCATTATCAAAGGACGAAGAGTCAGTTTTGAATCTGGGACTAAAATTCGTCCCTACAAGACGGACAGATTTTACTAAAATAAAGTTGGAAGCTATAGAATTCTGTCGGAAAATTCGACTTAAAGCGTTCTTTGCTAATCAACCACCAAGTAACAATATGGAAACTACGGGCTTGAGGAACAAATCTACTTTCGTACCCAATCAGAACATCCCAAAACAAGTTCAAGCATTTGAACAAGTTCTCCTGTCATCCATTAATAAATTAGAAAACCAACAGAAATTTGTTAAACCCAACATCACCAAGGGGCAAAGGACCGCCATACAAAATCTTAAGGCAGACTCTTCTGTGGTGATAAAACAAGCTGACAAGGGCGGGGCGGTCGTTATTTGGCCAAGGGATAAGTACCTAGCGGAAGGCAGTTCCCAGGTCAACAATCAGGAATGGTACCGCAAATTGACAGAAGACCCTCTACAACAAATACAGTCTTTGATTTTAGAGGTAGTACAAGGTGGAAAGGAGAGTGGATTCCTGGGCCCAAAAGAAAGTGATTTCTTGATTAAAAAATCTCCTAGGACCCCGGTGGCATACTTCTTGCCCAAGATCCATAAAAATCTGTCTGAGCCCCCGGGACGTCCAATTGTCTCGGGGTGCGATTCATGTCTAGAGCCATTGTCCAAATTTGTGGACTTCTTCCTTAAACCTTTCGTAGCCAAAGTGAAAGCTTACCTCCGTGATACTACGGATTTCCTAAAAAAAGTTGAGGACACTGTCTTTGATGAAACCTCACAATTAATGGTCACCATGGACGTTACGTCTCTGTATACACAGATTCCTCAAGAGGAGGCTCTTGAGGCGATCGAACTCTATCTAGACTCCAGAGAGAGACCCCATAGAGTCCCAACGTCGTTCATACTTAGACTGGCTGAAATAACCCTGAAAAAGAACTATTTTCGGTTTGACAATGAATTCTTTATGCAGATTAAGGGCACCGCGATGGGGTGCCCTTATGCTCCGGAAATGGCGGTTCTGTTCATGGCCGAATACGAGAAAAAATTTGTTGACACCAATAACCCATTCATGCAACACATAAAACAGTGGTACCGTTACATCGACGATGTGTGGCTCCTGTGGCAGGGGAGCCACACAGACTTGGTTGACTTTCACCACTGGCTGAATTCACGACACCAGGATATCCATTTTTCGCTTGACTCAAGCAACGTCAAAATGACGTTTCTGGACGTGGTGATGAAAAATGTGGGAGGAATGCTGAAATCTTCACTCCATAAGAAGGCAACGGACAAGAATACCATTCTTCATTATGGTAGTTCGCATCCTCGAAACTTAAGGGCCAACTTGCCCTACGGGCAACTACTCCGCATCCGGAGAAATTGCTCTGATGTTGAACAATTTGAACAACATGGCCAACATTTTTGTGATGAGTTACAACAAAGGGGATACCCCAAAAAATTACTAAAACATTCTTTCAAGAGGGCAAGATACACACCTAGAGAATGCCTCTTTGAAACAAAAATCAAGCGTGAATTGGAGAGCTTGGTCTGTGTTACCACGTTCTGTGCAGAAACACACAAAATAAGACAATTGGTCCTAAAACACTGGCACTTGCTGGAAGAATTAGAAACTCCCTTCCCTCGTCCCTTATTTGCTTTCCGCAAA